>NC_137022.1:2240000-2287500 GCF_032717465.1 Coenobita brevimanus
TGATCATACAGTTTTTCTAAGTTTCAGAGTTGTTGAACCCTTCACTATCCAGAACCATCACAACATCTTTTTCCTCTGTCAAGAACTTATTTGGTTCCACTGTAATAGCAGAGGCAGAAGATAAAAGCTGCCAATAGCAAAGATTAATCCCCATTTAAGAAGGGGGAGGGGAATGAGTACCACAAACTCTCATCCCTTTTCTGTCCAGCTCTCTAATGCAAGAGTTAACCGTTACTCCCAGTCCTACATTTATGCAACAGGTCAACTCTGGAACTGTCTCCCTCTGTCTGTATTTCCTACTTCCTATGATCTCCAGTCTTTCAAATGCAGTGTGTCCAGGCATCTCGAAATGAATGGATCTTGACTTTGGCCCTCTTTTGTATTTTTTTATTTATTTTTATTTTTTGAACGTTTTGCAGGCTCAGCCTTTGGTTCCTTCTTCCTTGCATAAAAAGAAAAAAAGAAAAAATGCTGGATTATGTAACCTCTTGTAACTGACCATTGCTTATTAATATGTCATTTTGAAACTGAAGCATTATCTCATGACTGAGGAGTTTTGCCAAATGTATGGTTACATGCATACCCACACTTGTGGTAGGAAAGGGAATATTATAGGAGTTATGGTACTCAGAGATTTTTATACAGTGTCGTGTTTTGACTGACACTGTTTTTGCCAGCATCTTTCTCCATCCTAATGCTACCACAGTAGGGACTAGTGAGCCCTGGTTGGAGGAAAAGGGTGTTGAAATGGTTTCTATTTACAAAGTGCTCAACACTTGTGAAACTGACAGAAAAGCTGGAGGATCAGAGGCAGTCGTTAGACATGTGGAGATGGCCATCAAAGAATATTTTGCCAAGCTGTCTGGCCACCATGCTAAAGGCAGTAATAGCAAAATGGAAAGCCAAGAGTGCAATGACCAGTTACTAATGATCAGATGTAATAGATCATATTACAGTATTATGTTTCTCTCCATCTATCTATCTATCTATTGCCAGATGCCTCAATCCCGTTTGGAGTGGCCACAAACAAATTGCCTCCAAGTCGCCCTGTCCCCTGCCATTTCACTGCCCTGCTCCCAACTCACACCCCCCTCTCTCATATACCTCTCCATCTCATCCTCGGCCTCCCTCTCCCTCTTCCACCTCACTCACATACACTCTCTTCGTCAGTCTTTCACCCTCCATCCTCTCCACATGGCCAAACCACCTCACTGTGTTCCTCAAAATGCTTCCTATCACATCCACACCACAACGCTTCTTTATATCCTCATTCGTCAGCCTGTCTCTCCATGTGACTCCACAGGCTCCTCTTAAATAACTCATTTCCACTGTATCTATAATAATGTAAGGCATATATTGGTGGGTGAAATGAGTAGGCCAACGATACTTACTGTACTGAATTGAAGATTTTTTTCTTTTGCAGTGGAAATACAGTAATTAACATCACATCCAGTGAAATTGGGCCCTCACACCCATTCATAGACCATTCAAGCCTCCAGATTCTGGCTTCACCTCATAGGTACACTCTTCCCCATGTAGACATAATCTATCACCATAATCATATAACATCAACAACACATGGAAAAGGGGAATTGGTATTCTATATAGTGATAGCACTCTGAACTTGCAAGAAGGCAGAGTTTATTTTTCAGGCTGCTCAGATTCTTGGACAAGATTATTTCCTCCTCCTCCCTGTTCACACCCAGCTGTAAAGTATAACTGGGTATATGGATGAATATTTGATTGCTGTATGTCATATTCCAGGGGAAAAGTGAACTTTATTAAATATAGATTAATCGCCTTAATGACCCCTCATGCAGTTGATAGGCATAAATCATAAGCCTTCTTCTCTTCTTCACTGTAAAGATTTGTCAGTATTCATGGTTGTAAGACCATCATTACTTGACAGTAGGCGGATGCAATATCTCTGTAAGCAAGCCACCTTTAGTTGTGTTGCTGTACACAATTAACATCAGAAACCAAGCCACCTTTGGGCTATCCAGCTAGAGAGATTTACACATGTTCAATAAATAATAACTGAACGACAGAGAATATCTAACAGGGAACAGTTCGTTTGACGGGGAAACTTATTGACGGGGAAGAGACCAACTTCCTTCTGGACGGTCTGGCAACACTGCATTCATGTAAACAATGGCGCGTGGTCGCGGTGGCGGTGGTCGTGGATTCAGGCAAAAATTTAATAATAAAAAACGTTCCAAAAACGACTTGCCAAACAAAAGACAGTATGAAGAGTTTGGGGAGGCTCATCCAATCGAGGAGAAGGAAACGAACATTAAAAGACTGAAGGTAGGCTTTAAAATAAGAATCTATCTATCTATTGCCTGATGCCATAATCCCGTTAGGGGTGGCCATTTGACTCTGAGTTATTTGTTTTACAGGAAGGGGCACTAACCCTCCACCAACCCACTTGATGACACGTAGGGAGCACGTAATTGTTTGGTTATATGGTTACCACCCAGCGTTGTAAATGGTTTCTAAACAGGTCATTATTTCACCCAAACTGCTGGAATAAAATAAGTGGGGCCATAGTATTGACCCAGTTTTTTAACCCCACTAAAAGAAAAGAAAATGGGGGACAAGTTCAGGAAAGCTCTCATTAAAAAATGATGAAAAAATTATGACAGGGATTTTCTTGTATAGGCTAATTGTAAATTCATTTATAACACGGGTTCTGTGGAGATATGTTTCCAAAGATTGTGTAGTTCATAACACCCAAATTCAGCAAAAACCGCATGTTCCTCAAGAGTATGGCCTTAGATTTGTTTATGTCGCTGGTGGCATCCTGTAGAGGTTAGTGGGTCAGTTCAAATCTGATATTCATCCTCAAATCATTCCGGTTGGTTAGGTATGGTTTAATTAGGTTAGATTAAGTTGTGGTAGGTTAGGCTAGGTCAGGTCATATTAGGTTAGGTTAGAAGGGATGAATGATTAGTGATGAATTGACTGTGGAGCCAGATCAACCATCTATCTATCATCCTTGATTCTCATGTCTTTTACTTTATTGGCTCAAATAAATGTTTGATGTAGAAAATTCATTTCATTAGTTTCATCACAGTGAACAAATCCATAAAATGATATTGGAAAGAACAAAAATATAGCTATTGATAAATAGTACTCTAGGTAGTCATGTAACCTCTGCCTGTGTAGTAGGTTTGCAGTCATTTATATCTCAGTTAAATTGGTTCAGGAAGCAAATTGAAGTTTCAGTTCAGTGACTGAAAAAAGACCAATTCAAAAATGAGTAAATTTGTAGTTTCAGATAGATACCAGTACCGGTACCTCTTTATGCTTGAAAATTTCAGTCCCAAGAATTTTATTATGTTTTGTGTGATTTTTATTTGTTTTTACTCCAAGTCACTCATTTTTTAGTTATAAATCCCCCCTTCCCCCTCCAGTGAGTGAAGTGCAGTGGAATTTCGAATTTCGACAGTTTAGAATTTGATGATTCGACTTTCGATGCATTTTGGAGTGGTCCACCTACCTCACTTTTCGATGCTTTCAGTGCCAGACTCCAACCAAAACAAGCAAAGATAATATTATTGATGCGAACCAAAATACTAGAAGTGAAGGAAAATTATAAGAAAAAGTATGAGCCTAACCTAATATGTGATTTGTGTCAAGAAGAGAATGAAAATCAACATCATTTATTCATATGTGAAGCATACGAAGATATGGTTCCGAGACAATTCACTGTCAAGTCAATTCACTGTCAGATAATTCCCTGTCAAAACATGGACGCAGCCAAAGGAGAATTGGCAATACAGG
Organism: Coenobita brevimanus; assembly: GCF_032717465.1. Classification (NCBI taxonomy): domain Eukaryota; kingdom Metazoa; phylum Arthropoda; class Malacostraca; order Decapoda; family Coenobitidae; genus Coenobita; species Coenobita brevimanus. The sequence continues at coordinate 2,243,787 of NC_137022.1, forward strand.
AAAGGGCAGAAATACACCAAGTACTGTATACACTTGCTGACAAGGCATATACACTAGCTGACAGTATGTCAATACAATGCAGAACTACAGTTACTTATCCACAATTATAGTTCATAAAATTTACAGGTGGTGTGGGCAAAAAATCATGACTTTACATAGTTAGGTTCGCAGGCCCCAAACCCAGACTAATTTTTCCCATAAGAAGTTCAGTTTAAATTTCGATAATTTGAAAATCGCGGTGATTTTTAGGCACCCATGCCTGTCGAAATTTGAAATTCCACTGAAGGGGAAAAAACGTGTGATAAAAGGTCAAGAATGACAAAAACACCCTAGGAAAAAGAAAATTTCAAGACAGTTACCTAATCTTAACCTATTTCTAAGTTATGTAAGACTTTATGCAGGGGTTATTGGCCCCTGTGTAGAGTACAACTTTCATGTTTAGAGAGGCTCCCCACTTACAGCTTTTCTCAATAGGGTGGAGTCAAAGGCTTTTTGGTTCATTAATTCTCCTCCTCTTACTGGCTCCCTTCAACCTCTGTCTCTTTGTCGCACTGTTGCATCATTACCTTATCTCTTTTCTGTCGCCACTTCAGTGGTCACAGCTCCTCTGAACTGTCTGCTTGTATCCCTCCACCGCTACGTTGGGAGCGAAGCACCCATCTAGCAACAAACTCTTATCCCTTTTTTGTCCAACTCTTTAATGCAAGAGTTAACTGTTACTCCCAGTCCTTCATTTATGCAACAGGTCAACTCTGGAACACTCTCCCTCTGTCAGTGTTTCCTACTTCCTATGATCTCCAGTCTTTCAAACGCAGTATTTCCAGGCATCTCGAAATGAACAGATCTTGAATTTAGCTCTCTCTCTCTCTCTCTCTCTCTCTCTCTCTCTCTTTTTTTTTTTTTTTATTGGAAGTCATGCTTTTTGGGCAGTTAGCCTTTGGTTCCTTCTTTCTTGCATTAAAAAAAAAAAATGCAAGACCACAGGTGCCATGTGTGTCAAGGACCTCCTTGAACCACTAACCACCTGAACACATCAAAACTCAACTTTGAACAGTAGCACAATCCCAGTCATTGTTTCTATTGTTGCCTTTTCTTAATTGTTCTAATAACTAATTGATGAATTGCATGTAAATGTCAGTCTTTGTGTATATGTGCAGTAGCACTGAAGACAGACACCTGCCATCCCCGGTGCCCAAGACAGATGGATGGCATCTTGGAACACCATTTGGGCACAAATCTAACATTGTCACTGCTGATTTATACAAGCCTGGCCTAGCCTAGCCCAAAATGATTGGAAGTTAAATTTACCCAACCTGATTTATCCTAACCTAACCTTATTTTCCCTAGTCCAGTTGCTATAACAGTATTATTACCTGAATTCTAACCTATTTTATCCTAGTCCAATTTCTATCCTAAGTTACAGTATTGTAGCCTAAATTCTAGCCTAATTTGTCCTAGCCAAGCCTAACCTAACCCCATAAGAACTACTGGAACCTCAAGTGAAATATTGTCCATAAATCTGTACCAAGTGGCATTCTCTCATAATTAACTACCGTTACCACCTTTTCCTCAGTGTAAAGGTGATTGTAGGGAAGAGTAAAGTTATAGTCTTTGAGAGAATTGAAGTCACTGGGTGTACAGTGAGGTTGGATGATAAGGAAATGGAAAATATGAACGTGTTTTAGTACTTGGGTAGTGTTTTTGAGTAAGGATGGATGTTTGGAGGATGAAGTGCTTGAAAGGGTACAACAAGGAAGGAAGGTTGCTAATTCTTCGAAAGCAATGATAAGAAATAGGGAAGTGAGCATGGAAGTAAAAAAGCTGCTTCATAACAGTATTGTGACACCAACTTTAACATATGGAAGTGAAGCTTGGACTTTGTTGGAAGGACACAAGTCAAGAGAGCAGTGGAAATTAGTTATTTGAAAGGAACATGTGGAGTTACATGGAGAGATATCCATCCATCCATCCATTGCCAGACGCCATGTATCCCAAACGGGGTGGCCAAGGGCTTAGAGTTAATTGTTTTACAGGGAGGGGCACTAATCCTCCACCAAATAAGGAAGTGAAGGAGCATTGTGGCGTGGATGTGGATGTGATTTGAAAGTGTAATAAGAAATGCATTGAGGTGGTTTGGCCATGTGGAAAAGATGGAGAGCAAGAGACTAACGAGGAGAGTGTATGTGAGTGAGGTGGAGGGGGGAGAGGGAGGGGAAGGCCAAGGATGAGGTGGAGAGATGGAGTGGAGTGGTATATGAGAAAGGGGTGTGTGAGCTTGGGGGAGGGCAGTGAAATGGCAGGGGACAGGGCGACTTGGAGGCTTTTTGTTTGTGGCCACCCCTTACGGGATTAAGACTTGTGGCAATAGATAGATAGATAGAATTCGGATAAATGAGAATATTGACTTGAGTACTGTGGTATGGTGCAAGAAATGGCATTTTGGATATCTGTTGTTCAGGTACTGGGTGTTTTGTATGCCACCTCAGTTAGAAATATTTAAAAAATGAACATTAGGTATTAAATGCATGAGTTAAATTATGATGAAAATTATGAACACAGCGCAGAGTAGCTATCGATATTTTCCAGTTACAGTATTTCATTGATTTTGCAAATTTCAGGTCTGTACTGTATTTCTTTTTCCGTCACTTTTTCATGACTAGTGTTGCAGCCAAAGCATATGCTCACGTTTCTACATGATGAAAGTTCATAGGCTTCCTAAGTAGGGTCATTTTTGCTAGTATCTGAGCACTTGGTCATATTCTGAAAACTGTGATAGGGTCTAGTAGCACTGTTAAACATGTACGGTACTCATTTTCTGACTGTGATAGAATCTAGTAGCAATGTTCCAATGGCAGAGTATGGTACAGTACCTCGTATTTAGTATGAAGTGCTGAGTTAAAATGGTAAAATTGAGTTGTTTGTTTAGTGATGACCAGCTTGGTTGTGTACAGTCTGGTTCAGAAACAAAATACTGTATTGTGTCTAGCAGTGGCTGTTTGTGAAATAATTACGGCTGCAGGGGCCATTTTGGGGGATGCCAATTATTCAGATTTTTTGCCATTTGTGGGAAAGTTTGTAGTTTATTCTTTCTGAATATATATTTGGCTGACTATAGAGGCTTCACTATGAATGTTATGCCTGAGGAAGCCTTTATGACAAAACATTGAATAAATGTGGGCCCTACTCAGCCCTTGGAGTTCCTCTCCATGACTACAGATATTCCTAAATTAACAGGTTGAGGATACACAAGACTATCCAGAGGTTGCAAGGGATGAGGAACTGGATGATGATTCTTCAAGTGATGAGGAACAATCTGCCACTGATCCCATGTCCAGACTCCTGGCAACTTTCGGCACAGGTACCAGGAAAGCAATGGAGTGGGCCAGGGTTCACAAACAAACTTTGCCATTTCCTCTGATCTCACATTTTGATTTGCAGGAAGAACAAGAAACATGCAGAGTTTAGAAGTCTGCTTTCCTTAATCTTCCTGTAAAACAAATTAATGTGATGAATTTCCTCTTAGCCATGACTTTTTTTTTTCTTTCCTGAGGTGGAAGATTTTTTGTTTTTCATCTCTTGTTCTTAAAAAAAAAAAAAAAAAAAATGAGGAAAGTCATAAGCTAATGTTTTGTGTTCTTCCCACAAAAACATATTTAAAAAAATATACTGTAAATAAAAGGCAATTATGGCTAGTGATTAAAATATGCATTAAGTATCAGTATAGCCCCTTTTTTTAAAACTGCAAGAATAAGTAAATAAATGCATCTTTAGGTAACTGAAGTTTTGTTTGACTGCTGAACACATTGCAGTTTTGTCAAAATATTACAATCTTTGGATATTGTCTTTTACAGCATGATAAAACAGCTGATCTAGTGGAGCCTGCAGTTTTCCTCCTTTAGAATAGACTGCTGACTTTTTACCTGTTGATCTCTTAATAATGTCCTTGGTGAACCATCTTCTGCCAACTTTCATCATCACTCAGTATTTGACTCATTTATTGTTGCCCAGTCACAGCCACATTGGAAACAAACATTCCTGCCAATAAACTGAAACTCACTCTTTTCCGTTTTTGTTGCATGTCTCTTGGTGTCTGTAATCAGATTAATTTTTAGCTTTTTGACTTCTGTTTACCACATTGCTGTTCTCATTACATTCTCCTTTCAGTTAATATTCACTTCTTATTCTCATTTTTGGAACATCAAGAATCAAAGCAAACAGTGATTGACACAGCATTGGATATGGCATATTAGGTGATTTTGTCAATAATCATACACTGTACTCATCGCTGATTCCTTCATTCAGTTGCAGAACTAATAATAATGTGTAAGGACAGAGCAAAAAATACCTTGTATTTTGCAAAATCTACTTGATACTCAATCAAAAAGCTAGTCTGACCATATCATGTAAACAGCCCTAGCGAATTGTTCATTATTTTGTTATACATTTATCTATCCAATGGACAGTTGCTACTTCATCTAGCCATATATGCACTAACAGCTTGTCATAACACTTGAAGAGATTTGCAGCCATCATGCTGTATTTATAGTCTCCCTTCAGCATTAACCTATTAAGTTCAGTGACAGTGTTTATAATATTCATGCTATAGCCAGACAGTTTTTTGGGGGCAGAGGGGAGACTTTTCAGATGGGAGGGGTTAGATATAAGGTACCTTGTAATTAACACTTTACCCACTGAAGTTAGCATCCCAGGTAGCATAGAACTGTCTGGTGGCTGGCTGATGAGGATGTTAAAAAAAAAAAAAAAAAAAAAATGGCATCACCATTTTGAGGAGGTTAATAGGCCATTGGTTGTATAGGAGTTGCACACCCATTGTGTGTGTTTGTGTGTGTGTGTGTGTGTGTGTGTGTGTGAGAGAGAGAGAGAGAGAGAGATCTGATCGGATGAATAAAAAACCTAATCAGACTGAGAAGTGAAATCCATCCATCCAACATCCCATCCAGTATTTTCCCTGTCAGGAGTGTAGGGGTCCAGGGATAGGCTAATTGGTTCAGAAATTGAAATTGAGTGACCAGTTGCTCATCTCATAGAGGAGTTACACATGAGCAAGAAACCTGAACCACCCCTTGAAGTTAGACCTTTCTGGGCCACAATGCAGTGCCTGAACTCACTAAACCACCATGCATTTAAATATTGTGCAAGGGCAGCAGATGAGATGGAGGGATGGAGTAGAGAGGTATATGGGAGAGGCGGGTGTGAGCTGGGAGCAGGGCAATGAAATGGCAGGGTACAGGGTGAGATGGAGGCTATTTGTTTGTGGCCACCCCTTACCGGATTAAAGTGTCTGGCAACAGATAGATAGATGGATGGATGGATAGACAAGAGCAACAGGTCAAGTGCACTAGATCAGTACATAGCACAAAACTCCAGCCTGGATCTCCCTGCATATTCCATAAACAGTTCCATAATGAGGGAACTACTCAGGTGCGACAAGGGGGGGAAATCCTCTGAATAATTTAATAAGTTTTGAGAACTATTTTTTCTTTTATTATCCAACAACAGGAAACCAGTCCATTGACAGTGATGAGGAGGAAGAGGATGGAGAAGAGGAAGAGGAGGAGGAGGAAAATGGAATAGATGAAGACGTGTCAGATAGTGGTGAAAGAAGTGAAAAAGAGGGACTAGAGAGCAGTGATGATGATGATGATGACGATGATGATGATGATGACGATGATGATGATAATGATGATGAAAGTGCCCTCAAGGTGAGTGGAGGAAATTTTGAGGATGAACAGGTGAGCACTTGTCTGTACATTTTGTGTGATACAGTCAGAGACAAAAGTTCGCCTAATCTTCACTTACGGTATTCTGCTTCTCACTTCCCTCTGTTGCCTAATACTCTTAAGTCAGTAGAGACTTGGTGTATTTCTGTGACCATATTTAATTCTCTTTTATTTCATTCATGTGGGAGGACAGCGACAGATGTGGTTTTAGTGTCAAGTAGCTGCAGCAGAATAATAGGCTTATTTGTTTTGCTGACTGTATTTACCAGTATGTGATGCAGCAAATTACAGTACCTTGGCTAGTCATTGGATGATATGTTGCCTTGCTAGAATCTGGTGTTGCACATAATTTTGAGGTCTTGTGTCAGCACTGGAAGACTGCAGCAAACAGTTTATGGAAAACTTGCCTGAAAACCTGGATGAGTGAAATTTTAGTAGTACGTTTAACACTTTCAAGCTCATGAACACATCTGAGCATGGATATTTCATCTGCATTAATGGTGAAATTCTTAATGCTTACAGTATTCCAATCTTAAATGTGGGCAGTTCCATTGTGCTGTCAGCAGTGACAACACATTGGTTATTGGTATATGACAGTAGTTTTAATGGATGCAGATGGTAGCCTTCTTGGAAATACTGTATTCTAGTGAGGAACCCATGGGATGTATTTTCCAACTGTCAGCATTAACATTCTTTAACCAGATGTCTTAAGGGTGCTAAATATAATTTTAAAATGTGAAATTGAGGGACTGCAGACTGAAGTTGCCTTTTTCCAGCAGTCTGCCTCCTTGCCTTCATGAGATAGAGAAGGACATGAGGGACTTTTTTATAACTGGCCAGTTGAGTCACCCAGCTATATTGATGCCACCACCTGAAGGCATCCCTTTACTAATGATTAAGACAGTTAAAAAGGTATATGTGATTGAGTTTCAGGGTGTGAAAAACTGAGAATCTAATCGAATCTAAAAATAATGCCTTGTTTCCTCTTGAGGACTCCCCATACTGTACTGGGTTTGGCAGTGGTACAGCTGATGTTGTCTATGGACTGGAAGCTAAATGAAGTGCCAAAACTAGCCAGTTACCTCCCAGCATTTACTAGTAACTGCTGGGAAACAAGAAATTTCAGATGATATGATATGTAACAAAGTGAGAGTCAGCCCAGACTTTGATTATGAACCATCACTCAAAAGGTGTGAAAGGACAAAAAAATTGTTTTATATGGTGTGTTATTGTGTGAGGTAAGTGAAGGTGCCCACCATCCACTCACTCAATGTAGTGCTGCTCTTGGGTGTCTGCCCTGTCCTCTCTTCCTTCCATGTTTTCTTCCATCTTCTTCTGTCTTTTTTTCCTTCATTCTTTTCTCTTCCTTCTGCTTACGGGTGACTTTACACTCCCTATTCTGTCTTTCATTCCTTCATTCTTTCCTCTCCCTTCTGCCTGTGGGACTCTACACTGAGTGACAAGCCAAATGGTGTCCTGTACACCAGGAAACCATTTACTATGCTGGGTGGTAACCATGTAACCAAATTTTGGTGCCTGGTGGTTAGTGGGTAATTATTGTGCTCCAGTCAGATTGAACCGATGAAGGTTTATATATAAGGGGTGATTGGGGTTTATTGCTCATGTAATGCCACTCAGGGATGAGTGAGGCTGGTCACTCTCATCTTAAATGTCAGGACCAACTGCCTAGCCCCGGGGTTCTACGCTCCTCATGGGGCAAAGTAGGATTGGATGATGATGTTATTGTGTGAGAAGGAAAGGTGATGAATTTGTCTGGGCAGTTGATTTAAATGATTCTTCTAAAGTATTTTACATTTATTGTTCTGTTCACTCAGGTTTTTTGTATGGAATATGGTTAAGAGGGTAGTGATGGCAGTTTTTGTCTGTTCGTATTGTATGTTATATTATTATACAGAACAGTCAGTCCTCACCTAGTCTAGATGTGTGCATGCATAAATGCTACTCTTAGTGAAACAGCTGTAAGTGAGATATGTTGGTGGTTTATGACTGTGGACTAAAAAGAAAGAAAGAACAAAAATCTGACTGCTTAAAAGTACAAGACTCACTACTTCTCTGTTTTATGCTGTTAAACAGGAAACAGTGATGGACTCAGGAGAGGAAGAAGACGATGATGATGAACAGGAAACAGCAGTATATTCAGAAGTAGAAGAAAACGACAGTGATGAAGATAATGATGACGATGACGATGGTAACCCACATAAAGAAGAAGACTTATTCATACAGCACTTTGAAAGGAACTTGAGTGAGGCTGGAGCAGAACAAGTGAAGGACCCCAAGAAGTGGACATCAAGTTTTCAGAAGTGGCCAACGTTGGGAAGAGTGAAGGTAGAATTTCCAAATGTTGAACTGAAGACTCCCAAGCTTTTACTACTGGCTGATGAGAAAGAGGACCAGACCCCACCCAGAATTGGTGTCGTACCTCAGCCACCTAATATGAGCAGTTTCAGTCTTGATGACTACCACATCAGGCGGTTACTTCAGAGAAACTTGCCAAAAGCCAATATAAATGGGGACAGCAACTGCACCTCCAGTTTAAGTAATATGCAGAAAGAATTGCTTAGTATCATCACCAGTTACTCAGATCTGTATTATCCTGAAGCCACTCATGAACACTGGGAGGAGGTGAGGACAGTGTATGCACTCCACATTCTGAATCATGTCCTCAAGACCCGGAAGAGAATCGTAAAGCATTCAGCCAAGATCAGGAAATTGAAAGCTGAGAAAAAGTCTGAGCCAAGTGGGAACCTCAGGGACCAAGGTTATGCCAGGCCAACAGTTCTCATTCTGCTGCCATTTAAACATTCAGCATACAGGTAGAGTTGTTGTTGTTGTTATTGAGTAACCGTGGTCAGTCTGGCCAAGCAGACCCATCAGCTGTAGGCAAGCAGTCACCCCTGCTGGGCTATTCCATGTAGTGAATAAATTTTCCCATGCAGTGGACAGTGCCTTGCTGTGGTGAGGCATGGGAAAGAGTGTAGAGATGTGATTCCTGCTCTCCACCCAGTGAACGGGCACCCTTGTAAGCTCCACATAACCCTGTTGCTTGGTTACCTGATTACTGCCCAGCATTGTAGCAGGAGACTGTTAGGCTTGTCACTCAGTGTAGAGTCACTTAAAGTGGAAAGAAGAGAAAGAAAAGTACCAGGAAGGATGGGAGAAATAGGAAGAGAGGAGGAAAAACAAAAAAAAATAATGATAAAAGTTAAGGATGAAGTAGGTTACACTACATCAGTTGAGTGAGTGATGGTTGTCACCACCTGCCACCACAGGTGGAGAGACATAAACACAGTTTTCATTAACTCTGCCATTAAATGTACTGGAATACACTTACAAAGTTTCAGGTCCCAACACCATGAAGGGTGTAAATTGGGTTAGGCTGTTACCATTTGCCATAAGTTGTGTTCCAGAGTAGCTCATCCTTTTTTGTACAATTCATACTGTAAATTGGGGCAAACTAGCATATCAGCTTTACAGATAGAATGGGACTTCTTAACACCATCACTCTGGTCATTATCATCATGATCATCTAATTCTATGTTTCCCCATGAGGAGCATAGGAGCCCAGGGCTAGGCAGACTATTATTATAATTATTTTTATTTTTTATTTTTTAAAGACTGTTCAGCCTGGGAAAGGTTTCCTAAAGTGAAGGGGTTGATATTGCCTTCATTATCCATTTTACTGTATGGGCATTCTCCTAACCTGAATAGTGTAATTGTGAGATAGCAGTAATATGTAATAAAAAAATAACTTAATCAGACTGGAGGTGTTAATAGGCTATCTTTTTGTTACTGTAGATTTATTGAAAAAAAGGGGGGAGGAATAAAAGCAACATAAAATAGACTTACTGTGCTATATTCTCTGTGTTTGCTTGGTGGAATTTTACTTACTGTGGATTTGCTGCCTTCATGGACTTGGAGAAAGCTTATGACAGAATAGATAGGAAAGGTATGTGGAAGGTATTAAGAATATATGGGGTGGAGGGGAAATTGTTGAGTGCTGTGAAGAGTATGGACGAGGGAGCTAGGGTTACGGTGCGAGTGGATGGTGAGCTGAGTGAGTTCTTTGATCTCAATGTGGGACTGAAACAGGGGTGTGTGATGTCTCCATGGCTGTTTAATATATACATGGATGGGGTTGTAAAGGAGGTGCAAGGTAGGGCAGTGGATGTGGGGGTGGCCCTAATGAATGAGGGTGAGATTTGGAAGCTTCCGGTGTTGCTGTTTGCTGATGATACAGTATTGTTGAGTGAAGATGAATGGGAGTTGCAAGGTTTGGTGAACGAATTTGGGACAGTGTGTAGGAGGAGGAAGCTGAAAGTTAATGTAAACAAAAGTAAAGTTATGGTGTTTGAGAGGAATGAAGTCACAGAGTGTGCAGTGAGGTTGGATGGTGAGGATATGGAGAATGTGAGTGCATTCAAGTACTTGGGTAGTGTGATGAGTAAGGATGGAACTTTGGGGGATGAAGTACGTGAAAGGGTACAGCAGGGAAGAAAGGTTGTTGGTACTCTGAAAGCAGTGATGAGAAATAGGGAGGTGAGTATGGAAGTTAAGAAGTCACTGCATGATGGTATTGTGATCCCTACCCTGACGTATGGAAGCGAGGCGTGGACCTTGCAAGAGGGGAACAAGTCAAGAGTGAGAGCAGTGGAAATGAGTTACTTGAGAGGAGCATGTGGAGTGACATGGAGGGACAGGTTGACGAATGAAGAAGTGAAGGAACGTTGTGGGGTAGATGTGGATGTGGTTGAAAAGATTAGGAGAAATACACTGAGGTGGTTTGGACATGTGGGGAGAATGGAGAATGAAAGACTGACTAAGAGGGTGTATGTAGGTGAGGTGGAGGGAGGGAGAGGGAGGGGTAGACCGAGGATGAGGTGGAGGGATGGAGTTGAGAGGTATATGAGGGAGGGGGGGGTGAGCTGGGGGAGGGGAGTCAAATGGTGGGTGACAGAGTGACTTGGAGGCGTTTTGTCTGCGGCCACCCTTTTTGGGATTAGGGCGTCGGGCTATAGATAGATAGATAGATAGGATTTGATTTAAAAAAAAATGACGACAGAGGGAGCCGTAACTTGATAATAGTGTACTGTATTCTCTGCATGCTGGGTTGGTGGGAACACTAGTGACACTGATGTATGCTGGCTCCCTTCTCAGTGTATCAGCGTATAATTAGGGATTGAATGCTCACTAACCTTGAAAATCTTATAACACCTCACCCTTATTGATTTATTCTGCATATTACACCTTTATATTCTCTTGTATATTAATATACTGATGTAAAGTATGTCAGTGAGAGAGAATGTTCTATATGTCTATCTATAGCCCGACGCCTTAATCCCGCAAAGGGTGGCTGCAGACAGAACACCTCCAGGTCGCTCTGTCACCCATCATTTGACTGCCCTTCCCTCCAACTCACGCCCCCCTCCCTCATATACCTCTCAACTCCATCCCTCCTCCTCATCCTCGGTCGCCCCCTCCCTCTCCCTCTCTCCACTTCATCTACATACACCCTCTTGTTGATAATAAAGTTCTACGGTTAGTGTAAATGCAAAATAAATCACTAAGGAAGAGGTGCCATGAAGCCTCTTGTGTCCCTGGATTTACTGTGCTGTATATTGTATTCTAGCTTGGTGGAGACACTGGTGACACTGATGTTTGCTGGTTCTGCTCCCAATGTGGTGAACCTCAAGCGATTCCGTGAAGACTTTGGACCGGGTCAGACTGAGGAGGAGAAGAAGCATTCAAAATTGTCCCGAGCTGAAGATTTCCATGCTATTTTCACAGGAGACACCAATGAAGACTTCAAGATTGGCCTGAAGATCTCCAAGAGCTCCATCCAGGTACTGAATGGTGTGAGATTTTGTTTAAAGGTACAGAAATTTAGGGACTTGATAGTACAATACAGGACTGAAAGTGAAAGAGGTTTGCTTGAAGGTAGAGTAAGTGTGGGAATGTTTAGATTACAGTACAGGACTGAAATGTTGTGAAAAGGTATTATATGGAGGTATATTCTCATAGTTTCTACTCACTCTTTATCCCAACCCATAGCTGGAAGGAGGTGGTAGCCAGGGTTTACACTGGAAAAAAGACCTGTTGTACATTGTTAAGCTGATATATCAAAGCTTTTTAGTACTGTAGACTGCATGTGGAACAGTTCATGATGACGCTGTTGCTAATGAAGTCTGCTCCACCTACAGCAAGTCCTCATTTGGCATGGCATCCTGGCTATGACCTCCCTTTAACATGGGATGTGGGCAGAGGGTGAGCAGAAACTGTGGCTTATGACCACAGCAGGTGAGGGAGCTTTGACAGTATAGTGTATTGTTTTATCCTGTTATATGTATCAGATTTTAGGGATTAGCTGGTATAGAAAAGTAAATTATTTAGATCAGAGTAGCTCATGAACCAGTTTGGCAAAGAACTTAACATTATCAGGTTCCTATGATGTCTTCATCTGGCATTAACTGTGAATAGAATACTAGAGTTGTCCCAGCACATTGGGAGGGCTAATGGTGACAGAATTAATATGCTCAGGTTCTTATGACTTTTCCTCATCATTTAAAATCATCTAGTGTTGGCCTTAATGAAATACTAGAGTGTGCATGACCTGTGAGGGTTAATTGACTGCAGGACAGCTTAGCTTCATAAAATATTAATCTTCAGATTATAGAAACTATATTTGTTTTTTAAAATGGCACATAATTCATTTTGTCAAATAAATGAATGATCAAATAAGTAAATAAATAAACAAATAAATGAGTATGACATGATGTTGATACAAACAGTCACAGATATTGTGAATTCTCCTTGCCCACTGTTTATGGTGCAGAGTAAATTTATGTTACAGTACTGCAGTATGAAAGAATGGAATTGAGAATCCCTAGTGGTCTAATGGGTTAAGGCCTCCATCCCAGTGTGGCCAGTAAAGGCTTAAATTTAAGTGATGGTTTGGGTTTATTGCTCATGTAATTCCACTTCAGAGTTAGCATCTGGTCACTCATCAGTAGTTTTGGACTGGGAAGCCAAGCCCTGGGCCCATATGCTACCAGTAGTGGAATATTGGGATGAAACAGTGAAAAGGAATTGAGGCTTCTGCAGTGAGAAGTGGATGGAACTGTTGCCTCTCCTGACTGAAGGGTCTGTCTTTTTTTTTGTCAAGAGTACTCTGTTAACATGTGTGACAAATATTTTGGCAGAGAGACTTGACCTGTAAGAAGAAGAAGAAGAAAAAAAAAATACAGTACACCTAGAAAGGAATGCACGGAAGTGAGAATGTTGAGATGGGTGGACAGGGTCTCACTGAATGACAGAACTGAGGAAAGTGTGTTCTGAGAGAGAGAGATGGTATAAGAAATGGAGGTGAAGTAGACTGGAAGGTTAAGATGGTTTGGACTTGTTGAGATGAGGGAGGAGGATAAATGGCTTAGTGTCACATGTGTGATTGTGTAGGGAAGAATATCCACAGGCTGATCATGGAAGATGTAGGATGAGGTCTTATGTGGAAACCTCTGGGAGAGGAGAGTGAGCAGTAAAATGGCTGAAGACCTCAACACATGAAGAGCCTCTGTCAGTACCTACACATGCTAACCTGATCAGTGATATATAAACATTAATATATTTCTGATTTGTGTGTGGTGGGTGATCAGTGAGTTGCGTTTTAGTGGGAAGGTCTCACCTCATACATAAAAATATATAGGAGGATGACTGTGTTTCATTGTGAATATTTTTAAGTGGATGGGAGATACACTTGTGTGTGGTATCCATAGGGCTTTGAGTGCAAATTCTCAAGCAAACTTCTAGTCAACTCCCTCTTAGTTTTGTTTGTTATGTGAAGAAATGTATCTTAGAAATTTTTTTTCTGCAGGAAGGGCTAGGAAAATAGAGATTAGAAACTTGCAGAGTGTCTTGTTCTTTCAGCTGATCAAAGTCTTGAGAAAAGGAGAGATCAGAAACTTGCGGTGTCCTGATCTTCCGGCAGATTAAAGTCTTGGTTAGGAAAGGGAGTTGGTCATAAGTTTGTTTGTGCAGCTGGACCATGAAGTTGTTGAACCACATTTCATAGGTTGTTGATAGGGTCTTGGAGAGCTGATAGGGAGAGAGGAAATAATAATAAGATCCAGTAGTGATCAGTGCTGGTTAGGTGTACAGAAACACTGATGAGACAGGACAGGTTTTGGGACCAGTTTGAGAGTTAGAACACAATGCCAAGGTTTTATAGAGTTTGTGTGAGGGATCTGTAGGAGCGGTTGATATTGGTCCTGTGAGTGATATACATTGTCTTTATTATTTCTTGTCTTATTTTACTGCTGTTAAGGCCACAGTAAATTACAGAAAATTTTCTTCCTTAAAGTTTCAGTTGCTATCTTTGAACCTGATGCAGTGTGTAAAGACTCTGTTTTTACTTTTGAAATTGTTTAGTGTGTAATGTGCATGTAGTGTGGCATAGACAGAGGAAAATGAGTGTTTTGAATTACTCCCCATATTATTGAAATGAAAAATTCGGCATAACAGATGTTAGTAAAACATGGACACTACTACATTAAGATGTGTGCACTTATGAGGGTACTGAAATGAGAACTGCATAAAAAGGTATTCACTGCCAAACTTTGAGACAGAATATATGCAGAAGTACAAGGATGCTTGGGTATCGAGTGTTTTCATGAGATGTTGCATACAGGTCAGTGGAGGTGGTTAGGAGGTGTGGTGGGATAAAAGAGCATAACAGGATGCAGCACATCATGAGCCTGAACATGGAAGGGAGAGTCCACTGACAGACCAAAGAAAATATGGGATGAAATCCTTAGAAAAAAACTCAGGATTAGGGGACTTGACTGGGATGCTGTAGAAGCAACCAGCAAATGAAGAAGGGTAGGCATGAAACACTGCTTTATAAAATGTATACAAATGAAGATGGGCATGCATGGAATACTGCCACATTAAATGTATGGTTATACTTCTCCAGCTTTCATTGATGAAATATAGACTGCATATAAATTTGAAGACATCCTTTTTTATTGCACCTGACATTCCTTGTGCACAGTATGGTTTGAAAGGAAGCAGTTTTAGTCTTGTGAGTTGTGACTGTTAGGTAGTGAGGTTGATGAAATATAATGTTATCCAAATGATGGAAACGTCCACCTCACCACTGATTTACTCCACCCATATATGTGTTAGTCAGTTTTAATGTACTTCATGCAAAATATCTGGCATTTTGAAAAACTTTTATGCTTCACTAAACTTAATAGCTCTTGCATCTTACAATGGTACAAAACATATTACTGTGTACTGTATACTTTTTCAGTCAGGTAATTAAGGATATGTCCTGCCACAGATATGATGCTGTTCATTGCAAGAATTTTATCCATATATTAATACTGTACAGTCAAGTCACCTAAGGCGCGGCTAATTGGTTCTGGAACAAGCCCGCGCCATACAAAACCATACCATACAAATAACTAAACTTACTGGAAAAATAGACTGGTTCTGGATGTTCACCGAAAGTCCCCCTTTTCACCCTTTTTTTTCCCATTTTCCCCCACTTTACACACGCACACAATCAAGCAGTCAGTCAATGCATGTATTAGACACAAATTAAACACTAAACAATAAATAATAAATGGCTTTAAGGGCATAAAATACTGAACGTACCTAACTCCGACGACAATAGTGCTAAAATGGAAGGGGTAGGGTTGGGGGTTCTGAGGCAAGAGGCGCATTTCAAACCTTGCCACGCCCCCACGCCATAGGTATTTTATGTGCATGGTTCGTTTTTTTTGGCACCTTTCCATGTCATACAAAACTGTGCCATAGAAATCTGCGTCATAGGCCACTTGACTATATGTTTATTGAGAATATAAAACAGTTTTGGCCTAACTTGTACTGTGTTAGAGTCTTTAGTAAACTGCACTTGCATATATGGGTCTACACAACTCGTTTGAACGCTTCATGGCACTGTGAAAACATCACAAATAATCACTAGATTATTTACAGGTCCAATATATGTTTTTCCTGTTACAGCTGTATGCTGACTTCTACCAGTCAGACATCATCCTGGCGTCACCACTGGGTATGCGTTACATCATGGCCACCAACACTCGCACTGATGCTGAGACTGACTTCCTGTCATCCATAGAGATATTTGTAATTGATCAGGTGAGATATACATGCATGCCTGATATTATGGTTTGCCAAAGGTATTCAGAGTTGTTTTGCCAAAATAAAAGATACAGAGAGGTATGTAGATAGGATAAGGATAATGTGTGGGGCTTAATAATTCACTACCGGTACTTTTTTTTTTTCTAGCCCCAGGCTCATCTGAATGTGAACCTAGTGAACTGCATTCTTAAGCTGTATTCCAACAACCCACCCTCCTCCTGCATACAGGGAAACGTGTAATTTATATAACTGAGAAACAGAGCCATGTAATTATGGTAGTGAACTTTATGTCAAGGCCACTGAGGGAAAACAGCTGTCTCTAGCACTTGTGCATCATGATATAGCAAATACAAGAGGCCATTCAGTTTATATTTGTCATTTAGTTAACATATTAAATGTATCCAGCATGAATTTTATCAGATGAAAAATTAAAAAAAAAAAAAAAAAAAAAAGGCCGGTCATTATCCTAAAATGTATTGGACTCTGAGACCCCTACCCTTCAAAAGAGGGAATATGGGATTGGCTGTTAGTGTTAGCGTTTTATCCTTGGCAGCTGGACAGTACTGTGCCGAACTAGGTACAGTACATATATATTTCAGCCTAGTGATCTAGCCTTAGTTCCTCATGCTTCAGAGGAGATATGAAAATTGTTGTTAGAAAGTTGTTGTTTGGGACTGATTTTTAAAGTTTGCATTTTATCCCTGGCAGGCAGACATATTCCTAATGCAGAACTGGGAACACGTGCTGGTGGTGAGTGAGAGTGTGGGTCAGGCACCAAGGGACCTGCAGAAGCTGGGGTCAGACATCACTCGGGTACGACTGTGGGCGCTGGATGGCATGACTCCGCTTTATCGACAGACGCTGGTGTTTGCGGCCACACTCTCCGACCATAACAGGGCTGTCGTGGCAAAGTGTAAAAATTTTGCTGGGCGCTTGCAGGTGAGAAAGATAAATTATGCTACAGGTTATCCCCATTTAAAGTGGTTTTATTATTGAGTTGCTAATGAGTTAACATATTTTCATTCCTTGGTGTTCCTCATACTTCATTACAAAGTTGTCGTGAAGTCATGAATAATTTTTTTTTCCTCCTACTCATGAATCAAGAGCATATGTCACTTAGTGTCACATAAAGTAATATTTTTCATTTACACACATCCTGTATTTTAAGTGAGGACTAAGTTTAAAATCTGACCTTACTTGATGCATTGAGCCCAGGGTTATCTTTCTCATTTTATTCTTTATTTTGTAATGAACAGACCAGAGGGTAGACTTCTTCATATGAAGAGGTCTGATACAACCTTAATTAATCCCATCAGAATGAGAGACCTACTGTAAGTTGATTAAGTACAGTGGGTGGCACCAAGAATAAACTAAAATGGACAGAAGGCTAAAGTCTTATGATGTGTGGAAGTAAAGTGCTATCTTATCTATTTATCTATCAATCTGTCGGTCAGTTTGTCTTTCTGTTATCGAGCTAACTATCTATAGCCAGATGTTCTAATCCTGGAAGGGGTGGCCACAAACAAATCACATCCATATCACCCTTCCCTCTGCCATCAGACTGACCACTCTTCAGGTTACACACCCCTCACTCTTAAACCTCTCAACCCTGTCCCTTCATGTCACTTATATCCCTCTCTACTCCATCTTTCCATCTCATGTACCTCTTTACCCAATCCCTCCATTTTGCTCAGACCTCTCTATCCCATCGCTCCATCTAAAACATTTACCTCACTCCTGCATCGCTCAGTCTTACACCTATACAGTATCTCTCTGCCCCATTGCTCCATCTCACACATATTTCTCTTCCCCGTCCCTCCATCTCACTCATATACCTCTCTACCCCATCACTCCATCTCACTCATATACCTGTCTACCCCAACCCTTAATCTTGTTCATATACCTCTCTACCCTGTCCCTCTATCTCACTCATATACCTCACTACATCACCCTTCCATCTCACTCATCTCTATCCCATCCCTCCATCTTACTCATATACCTCTCAGTCCCATTTACACAGCTCACAACCTAGTCACTGTGTCTCATTCTTGATCTCCCTCATCTCTGCTCCCCTCCACATAACTCTCATGTGTCCTAGGCATTTTCTCTTTCTCCATTCTCTCCAGATGGCCAAACCACATCATTTACTGCTATTCCTTGTAACGTTTTCTTGCTCGTGCACATTAGTATCAGAACACTCTTTCATATCCTCATTTAAGGCACTCTTGATATACCTCCACATGCTACTTTCAGATAACCACCTTAAATGAGACATGCTGCTGGTTATGATTTAATTGTGACTTCAGAGCAACTTTAAAGTGAATCACAGTCAACTTTTAAGTGAAGAAAAAGTGTTAACTCATCGGCATCTAAATAATAAAACTAAGTGAAACAGTTTTAAACAAGGGCCAGCTATTATTGTACCACTTTTTACTTTTCACTGTAATTCAGGTGTTGCTATATGATGACACTGTACTTAGCTACGATGTGGTGCTCCGTATATTACCAGATCTTCTAGTTTGTTTTTGTATCTCATGTGTTCTGATCCTAATGTTTAACAGAAGTCAAGGGTGAGAGGAGTTATCAGAGGGGAGCATGTGGAATTACATGGACAAAGATGTATGAGGTAATTTGGGAGCATTGTGATGTTGACGTGGATGTGATGGAAAGTGTTAGAAGGTGGCATGGCTGTATGGAGTGAATGAAGAGTGAGATGGGCAAAGAGAATTCATGTGAGGAGGAGAAAGAGAGGGGAAGAGGGAGACTGAGGATGAGGTGGAGGGATGGAGTACTGTAAAGAGGAACAGGGATGAGAGTGTTGTGGGATGAAGTGGGAAGGACGCTTGATGATGGAGGACAGGATGGTGTAGAGGCAGTTTGGTCATAGCCACCTCCTTTCATGATTAGGGGAACTGGCAACAGATAGATAGAAAAACATAGTTAATTGGCTAATTCACACAGGTACTGAACACCTTAAGGTTTTTGTTGCGGCTTAGATGTTGGGTATGTGCCTGCATAAAGTTAGATCAAATGATAGGATTAACCACATTATTTGGAGGAGAAACCTAAGTAAGAGTTGTCCTGACCATAAGTGATAACAGACAAATTCCAGCAGGTGTTAAACACAGTAGAGGACAGGTTGTAAGGTGAAGCTGTTGTAAAGATTGAGATGGGTGCCTGGCTATAGATGGAGTGATAAAAAGACATTATTAACAGGCAAATCGCCCCAGGTGCTGTACTATTTGTAGAATGAGTCAGCCGATGAAGTAGTTGTTGAAGCTGAGATGCTGATGGTGTGAATCCCTTGTATACTTGGAGGCAGCATCTGTGTGGCCACCACCATCTGGGATTATGGCACCTAGTTATTGGTAGACATAGAGGCAGTATTAGCAGACAGATTCCCCCAGGTGCTGAACTCACAAGGGAACAAGTCAGGTGAAGTGGTTGAAGTAGATATGGATGGATGGCTTTAGATAGATATATAGATAGATAGAAAGATAATACCAAAAGGCAAGTTTCCCCCAGGTGTTGAATCCAGTGGAGAATGGGTCAGCAGGTGAGGTTGTGGTTGAGGCTGAGATGGTGGTGACGTGCATCCCTGGGGTACGTGACCCAGATGCACGGTTCCATCACTTTACCCGGGAGGTGCTGCCCCGCTTGTGTTCAGGCCCACCCCGCCCTGGCACGCTGCTCTACGTCCCTGACTACTGTGACTACGTGCGTCTCCTACGCCACCTGAAGGAGGATGGTGGACTTAGTGTAGCCACCATCAATGAGTACATGGTTGCGGTGAGTCTCTGTGTAGTAAATCTGAGTTTGGTAAAGCTTAGCATGGCCATCATCAGTGA
Source organism: Coenobita brevimanus (assembly GCF_032717465.1). NCBI lineage: Eukaryota > Metazoa > Arthropoda > Malacostraca > Decapoda > Coenobitidae > Coenobita > Coenobita brevimanus. Next base: position 2,263,552 of record NC_137022.1, read on the forward strand.
GTACATGGTTGTGTCGTCTGAGTGGAGGGGACTTGCTGGCATAGAAATACAGCCTTCATTATGTGTCAGTGTTGTGAAAAAAAATACCAGTATCACAACTTTCCACAGCCAAAGACTGCAAAATCAGCTTCATATATAGCAGTGGAAATTTAATACTCTGGGCAAAAAATGACAAAAATGTAATTTATAACAAGGACTTACAGTACAATCATTCCTCATAATATATTGTTTCATTATTAAGTAGCAGATGAATAAACACACATTCTTCATTATAGAGTTGCTCATTATTCAAGTCCAAAATTGTTGTTAATGTTATTATTATTATTATTATTATTATTATCTATCCATCCATCCATCCATCCATCATCCAATCCTACGTTTCCCCATGAGGAGCTTAGGAACCCGGGGCTAGGCAAGTTGGTCCTGGCATTTAAAATGAGAGTGACTAGCCTCACTCATCCCTGAGTGGCATTACGTGAGCAATAAACCCCAACCACCCCTTGGATATAAACCTTCACCGGCTCAGTCCGATTGGAGTGCTGTTATTACCCACTAAACCACCAGGTGCCAAAATTTGGTTATAGGGTTACTACCCAGTGTAGTAAATGGTTTCCTGGTGTACAGGAAACAATTTGGCTTGTCACTCAGTGTAGAGTCACCCACAGGCAGTAGGAAGAGGAAAGAATGAAGGAAAGGAAGACAGAAGAGGATGGATGGATGGATGGAAAGATGGATAGAGGAGAGGAAAGGGCAGACAACCGAGAGCAGCACTACATCGAGTGAGTGGATGGTGAGCGCCCCCACCTACCATATTGATATTAATATTTTATTTTTCCCAGTTCAAACCAGACATATGTTTCACAGTTGGTTCACCTACAGCATCAGTTGCTTGCATGCATCCAAGATACACATTTAGGGTTGAACAACAACATCCTAGGCTTTAAGTGAACACTGAATTTATGTACTGTAGCCACCAGCTTGTTTATTCCTGGCATGATTAAGGAACACCATTTTGTCACTGGAGAAGTGACCTACCCTAACCTAATGCAGTATGCAATATACATAGGTGTGTGTGTGATGAAATGATGTTGGTGTGTTGGGTGTGTAGTGCATGTGGAAATTTATGATTATTGTTGGAAAGCTTGTGTATGAATCTTTGAGGGAATGTCAGCAGTGTGCAAATATGTGAAAACACATGAAAGAACATACTGATAAGCCTTCTTAAAAGTTCACCTGGGGTGGGATTGAACCACAGACAGAAGGACTAGTGAATGCACACACTACATACCCAGTTACCTGAAACTCCTTAGATGTTACTGTCTGCTTGTATAAACACTTTTAATGCCACTGAGATTTTGGACAAGTGAGAGGTGAATGCCATAATTTTGAGTGGAAACAAGTTACTGAAAATTCACTGTTGCAGCATGAAAGGCTTTCTGTAGTTTTCCTATTGAATATTTGAATTGCTCTTTACTCTCTTGGAATGTGTACAAAAAGCATGTCAGTAAATAGAATGAATAACATAAATTGAGAGGGATTACAGTACTGTACAGTATTAGGGGAACTTCCAGATCAGCTTTATAGATACTGTATCAGTAAAACTTCAAATGTTAATATTTATGTACTTTACTTGGAGATTATTAACCTGGACCATCCCAGGCATTTTTGCAATTTTATACCCACCCAATCCTGGACCAAAAATGGAAAAAAATTTTGTTGCATAAAACAATCCAAAAGGACATATAAATCAAGGAAAAGCAAAAAAAAAGTACTCCTTATAGCAGAAATTAGTGCAGGATGGCCATCCATCGTGTTTCGAGCCCAGTTTCCCAAGCCGTGAGCTACGTTTTCCCACCCTTCTGGGCGGGATGAGAGAGAACGGGGGAATCCTCATTCTCAATATCCTTCTCTACTGGCTTATATTCCTCCCCAGAAGAGCCGTCCAGGTCTTCCTCTTCTATAGAATCATTAAATAAAAGGACAGAGGGTCCATGTGACAGTGTCAACCACCTCCTCCAGCCCAGTGAGGTGGAAGAATGGCGTGACTTCCGTGACATTCTAACGCTGTGACGGACTGTGGCACACTGATGTTACCCAGCCATGCAGAACCAAACTCAGTGCTACAAGTGCTTGTGCACAATGTTGCCAGTACATTAAGCTACTCCTTAGCAAAAAAGTAGCTAGATTGAAGCAGTCAGAGACGCGCTACAGCGCTTGAATTATGCTGTCGGCACCATCACGTCGCTGGGATTACTTGAGACGTTTTGTACCATCAGCATGTGCCGACGGCAGGATTGTACAGGTTAAAGTTGATTACAAAAATGGGTGACTCATAATGGTGACACACTGTGTGTTATTATCTTAAGAGTAATATAATTAACTGTTGTCCCTGTATTTTGGTATTGGCAGCCTTACTGTTGCCACAGATATTAACATGTTATGTTCCCCCCTTTCCTTGGGGGAAGCAGCCTAGGTATATAGATAGATAGATAGATGTTAGTGTCTTCCAGTATTATAGACACGGTATGTTAATATCGTATATACAGTATTTTAGGTTAGTGGTAGCTGTCTTTTGTAAAAGATTCTAGTAAAACTATAATATAACTAAGTGGTATCCTTGTGCTTTGATACTGACTGCCATAATATTTAGAGATTCCAACAAGGTACAGTATGTTATTATCTTACAGTATTGTAACTGAGTGACACCCATGTTCCTTGATACTGACTGCCAAATTATTTCTATAAATTCTAGCAAAACAGCAAGGTTGCCAAAGTGCGCAGCCTTTTCTTTGATGGAAAACGACATTTGTTGTTGTACACGGAGCGCTTCCACTTCTACCGCCGCTACCGCATCAAGGGCGTTCGGCATGTGATCTTCTACAACCTGCCCACATACCCACACTTCTTCCCTGAGATCTGCAACCTTATGGTGGTAAGACTGTGACTATGGTTCTTTGATGCATACACAGGTTTGCGGGCTCCTGGCCTTTGGTTCCTTCTTCCTTGCATTAAAAAATAATAAAAAATAAAAAAATAAAAAGTTTCTCGCATCTTCCCGCAGTGTGCATCTATATGGTGGTAATACTGGAGTAATGGTTCTTTGATGCATGCACAAGTTTACCTTATTATGACCTACCCTTATACCTGCACTTCCTCTCAGAGATCTTCAGCCTTATAGGGAGTAAGACTGGAGTCATGATTCTTTGACACATACACAAGTTAACATTTACCAACATTTTGCCCAAATACCTACATACAGTAGTCTCACTTCTTCCGGGAGATGTGCAACCAAATGATGGTAACACAGGCCTTGGTTCTTTAACACCTTTGACGTACCCACCTAGATACAGTACTCCCATTTCTTCCCTGAGATCCGCAGCTTTATGATGGTAAGATTAAAGCCAAGATTAACTCCTTGAATCTGGGTGACATCATTTCTTGTCTGTTCTTGCTGCTGTCAGATAGTTTCATTCATTTTAGGGAAAGACATTAGTACTGAAGAGGTTTATTAAGGCTATATACATACTGTGTCTAAACTCTCCAGTTTAAAAAGGCTTTTCTAAGCTGAATAAAATCATCAGGAGATGGTAGGTATAAAGATGTCTCTGAACTCAGTGGGTTAGCATCATGCGTGCCAAGATTTCTCTTGACTGAACCAAATCATCTAGTGTTATCCTAAATCAATTTTAAATTGCACCAGTACAGAGAAAGACTTAATCAAGATTGATTTTTAAAGCCTCTTGACTGCTAGCAGTTCTCTGTCTTGTAAAATCTTCTGATATCAGGAATAAACTACCCAAATACTCTAAGTGCAGCCAAAAAGTTAATCCTATCATGGTACCTGCAGCTCTGATACCTGTGTATTATTCCAGTTAATGCCAGGCAATTCTAATCACCTGAGAGTAAGTGCAGGTGTAGGAGTCTTAAGAGTGCTGATGCTTGGAGAAGTTGATGTTTTGTCTAGATACAGTACAACAGATCTTCTGCACATGTTGTCTTACTTTTCTGTTGATTCCTCACCAAATTATAGAAGTATAGTCACATTCATTGATCTGTAACTGTAAAGGTGCTTAACCCAGTTCCCCCTAATTTACTAAATCAGATGTATGGAAAACAGATTTGACATTTTGGTACACATTGCTGACATTTGACAAGGACATATTGTAATTGGATGAACATGATTTTAATAAAGGGTGGAAGTGTTGGATATGGAAAAAAAAGAAAAACTCAGGATTCCTCCCCTCCTCCCTCTGTAAAACAAGTTGATCTGTCCTTCTCTGAGTTAGTTTATGGTGGATGCAACATATAACTTGCATAATGATACACACTCATGTTGTTCATCTCAGGATGGCAACCAGAACCGACGTTTGGCAGATGGTGGTGTGGGTGGCAGGAGTGTTTGGGCTGCAGTACAGCGGTCGGACCTCACCAAGCTGGTCGGAGTGCTGGGATCAACACGCGCTGCACAGCTCATCAATGCCACCAAGCCTGTCCACATCTGTGTCTTGGGTAGATGAGACCCTCTGTCATCATCACCATCATGATCAGCAACACACCACACAGTTCAACATTATTAAGCCTGTCCACATTTGTGTGCTGGCCAGATGAGGTCTTCTGTCATTGTTTGAAAGATGCTCATTTATTGGCATATTCTATTGAACATAATCCCTATATTTAACAAAGTACAGTAATTGAGGGGGACAGGGACTTGCTATATTGTAAAGGTTGTTAAATTCATTGTTTGACAGTTATCCTAATTTACAAACCCAGGTTTCTGAACCTACCTTAGTTTGTTAGGTAGATTGTAGTACCCTAAATGTTTACATGATCTTTGTCATCGTCGTCAATCATCATCATCATCATCATCATCATCATCAGTTATCAATCGTCATCATCATCATTGTCACTGTCGTCACCATCATCATTCAGACCCCATTCCTACCTAAGGCTGGGGTGAGGTTCCAGAGAACAAGAGTAAAAACCAGATAGAAAGTGAAAGTAACCAAAAGTTTATGCCCATTTGAATGGGCCACATTTGCATTCATTCTTCAGTCAAACCCCCAGAATACTGACTCCACCTCACAGACATACACATCCACACTTAGCGTAAGCTCTTCACACCACCTGTCAGCTGCAGTCAGTCCGACAGCTATCATGTCACTGAGAAAACAGGAGTGTCAAACCCATGTCATTCACTCCATACAAAGTCTTTCAGTCCACTTGATCGACTATCAGTTCCTAAACTTCCTTACCCTCCATATCTCACTTTTTCACACTCATGTACCATGTTTGTCTACCTGCTTGGCCTAACACACTTCCTTCCACCTTCATATTCATTCAGATGTGCTTTGATCACACTGTTCACTCCCATTCTCTCCGTATATACCATCTAAGCAAACTCTGGGGTCCACAGACTTCCATACTCCACATCTTTCATGAGTCACATTATCCTGTCCACTCTCTGCACTCCATCCATATTCCCGTAACAACCTCACTTCCACTGCTCGAGCTCTTGACTTTTTAATTCCACACATATATGTTAAATTTTCTGTAAGAACAGTGCAGTACCATACAGCTGAAACCAGTTTATCATATGGTTAGTTGGCCACGTCTGCCATATACCAAACTTTGTTCATTATAAGGGAGGGAGGATGTTAGGTTAGCTTGAGGAGTTCATTAAGGACCAACTTCAGTTAGTTGAGGTTCATTATAAAGAGTTACTATAGTTCTCTCATACTGTTTTCTTTCTTTCTCTTACCCAAGTTATATATATTCCAGCTCTGCATCCAACAACAGAACAGTTTTGTATTTTCAGAATTTTATTAGTGTTGATGCTGACTAATTTTTCCATCCAGTTTCATACTCTGCTCTGTAGGAAAGCTGAACTAGAAAGAGTAGTGTTTTGACTTTACAGTGTAACCACCATCAGGTACAAAAGACGGTGGTTGAGAAATGGCCATAGATGATGGTTAATTCTCTCATTGCTGTCAATTCACACAAATATCATATTAAGCAAACACCTGATAGTTGCATTGACAAACCAGAAATCCTACCATACTAATGAAAAGATTGTAAACCATCTCCATAAAGCCTTACAAAATTAAGCACTTTTTATTTTTTAATGAGAGAAAATCTGTTAGCGGATTAAATATGTGCTGAGTTTATGTTTTTTTTTCTATAATCAACACTCTTCTCCATTTTACGATGGTTTATTGATTCCATAAATATGAATGTTGTGAATGTAGGTGGTTGATTGTTGTGCTTGCATCATTATTACTATAATTTTTTTTATCATGATTATTATATTTTTACAAAGTTCTCCCATGCTGTTTATAAATGTACATCATCATCATCATCATCCAGACCTCCTTTCCCACCCTAGGGCAGGGTGAGGAATAAATGTACAACATTTTATGTATATATGTGTATATATATATATGGCACTCCAACCATATTGAGCCTGTGTCAGTTCATATCTAAGGGGTGGTTGGGGTTTATTGCTCATGTAATGTCACTCAGGGATGAGTGAGGCTGTGCACTCTCATCTTAAATATCAGGACCAACTTGCCTAGCCTGGGCTCCTGTGCTACTCATGGGGAAGCAGAGGTTTAGATGATGATGATGATGATATGTATATATATATTGTAATTAGTAAATAAATTTAATATTTATTAAACTGTCTCTGTCTACATACATAATCCTCTGTACAGATGCATGCAGAGCATCAGTTGTACCTGCCAGTTCACTAGCCTCTGTATAAGGCCCCAGGGAATCCAAATGTACACCCACCACAAAAAGTTTTGCAACACTCATCCCTCTAAGTTTGGCCAAAGTTTTGAATTATTATTTTTTGTATTATCCTACCTCTGAAATTCACCAGTTGATGATCGACTGTACTTGTTGACTCTCCTACATCCAATGCCACATTCTGCCTGCCACAAGCCCTCAGTGTTCGTGGAGCTCCCATCACAGCAGGATGCATGTGCATTGCTTCCTGCCTTGTTCACCTGGTTTTAAATGTTTTTTGTGAACCTCCCTAGCTTTTCCTAGTTCTTGTTCAATGTGCCTGGGAAGAATATGTCATGTGTGGAAAAGGGCAGAATCCTCACTTTACAAAAAGAAAAGTTCTCTGTTAAATAAACTGCCAGACTGTTAGTGCAACACTGCAAACTGAGGGTGCATTAAGTTGCCTGCCAGCTGTTCAATTCCTGCCCTTAAATTCATGTTCTGATCGACCACACGAGACAGAATTCTAAGGTCTCAGATATTCTTCTGAGGTGAGAAGTATTCAAGACCCATTGCATGACAGCAGCAGAATAACAAAGAAACCACTCTGATATCCTGGGAATGTATCACACCACATCATCAAAAAGAGACGAACTGGCCTGTTGCCATGATACCAGAAAAATTGTGTTCAACCATCTTAAATCTGCCCACAAATATCACCCTTGGACAGCAGAGCAGTGGGCATGTCATGTGGCAATAGGAAAGATCATTCCAGTTTACTAAAGTGAGTGATGGTAAGGGAAGGCATCCACAGAGTCAGCAGGTATGACCAACAGTGCACAAGGAAAACAATGAAAAACTCAAACAATATTATGACCTGGGGCTCTTTTAGTGGTGTTATGGAGAGAAGTCGCTTGTATATACTCCCACAGAATGTTACAATGAAGAGGACTGATATTTGCATGTGTTAGAACAGCATTTGCATGCAGTTTATGACATTCATGGTTGTAACACATCTATGCAGGATGATGCACCAAGTCACTGGTCCAGAAACGTGTTCTAACGTTAAGATGATAACAATATTCATCGTTTGTTTTGGCCAAAGAACAGCCAAGACCTCTTTTTTTTTTTTTTTTTTTTTTTTTTTTTTTTTATATATATAGAAAATGAATGGAGAAAGGAAAACAAAAGGAATAAAAGAATAAGTCCATGTGCCTAAAGGCATCCTCCATTCATAAAATATCTATAACAACTGGATTTAAATTGAAGTGGATTAAATATTTGTGGGAAACAACTCCCAGGAAGTGAATTCCAGAGAGTAGTAGTTCTGGGGATAAATGAATTTTGATGAGCAGAGGTTCTGCATTGCGGAGGAGAGAGTGTAAGTTCATGGGCGCTCCCAGCTGCCCGAGTATTTCGGGAGAAAATGTGAAGGGGAGGCACAACTGAAGCCAGTTCGTCAGAGCACTTACGGTAAAAATATCGATAAAATAATGCTAAAGAAGCAACATCTCTACGTACTAATAATGGAGGAAAGTCCTGTGTAATGGCAGGATTACTGATTAATGGCTTTATTTTGAATTTTGTCCAACTGCCTCACTGCAACCTAATTTCAAATGAATATTCTTGGTCATATAGAAAACAGTACCTTAATTCTCAGGATACACTTAGCTTTGCCCCACCTAACAAGAGCCATAAAGAAGATGTGGATACAAGATAAATGTGGAACACATACTTTCAGTCTGTCTGATTCCATGCTAAATGATAATACACAATAAAATTTGGACTATCAGATATTAAGTGAATGGTAAGTAATACCTTATCATGTTTTTTTCACCATAAATATTGTCATAAAAAAATGGGACGTATTGCAAAACCTTGTGCAGTGGGTGTATACATAAGTGCACAGTTGGACAGTAACTTAAATGCTTTTCTAGCTTCTCTTTTGATTACATATAGTTTTTTATTTGTTCTTGAGTCCTTCAAGCCTGACAAATCTCATTATTTCAGTTGAATTATATATTTTGCTGTTAACTGAACCCATGAGTCTTGGTCAGTTTGTGAGTTTTCCCAAGTTTTATCTATCATACATCTATATGAAGTCACTGAATGTATAGTGAGGTTGGATGATGAGTAAATGGAAAATGTGAGTGCATTTAGGTACTTGGGTAGTGTGATACAGTTGGGAGTTTGGAGGATGAAGCGCTTGAAAGGGTACAGCAAGGAAGAAAGGTTGCAGTTTCTTTGAAAGCAGTGATAAGAAACAGGGAAGTGGGCATGGAAGTAAAAAAGTCGCTGCATGATAGTTATCTGATACTAACTCTAATGTACGGAAGTGAAGCTTGGACCCTGTTGGAGGGACAGAAGTCAAGAGTGAGAGCAGTGGAAATGAGTTATTTGAGAGGAACATGAGGAGTTACATTGAGAGACAGACTGACTAATGAGGAAGTGACAGAGCGTTGTGGTGTGGATGTGGATGTGATAGAAAGCATTAGGAGAAATACACTGAGGTAGTTTGGCCATGAGGAGAGGATGGAGAGCAAGAGACTAATGAGGAGAGTGTATGTGAGTGAGGTGGAAGGGGGGAGAGGGAGGGGGAGACTGAGGATGAGATGGAGGGATGGAGTGGAGAGGTAGCAATATGAGGAGGGGTGTGTGAGCTCAAGGGAGGGCAGTGAAATGGCAGGGGACAAAGCAACGTGGAGGTGATTTGTTTGTGGCCACCCCTTACGAGATTAAGGTGTCTGGCAATAGACACATAGTACATCTTAAGAAAGGATCCTTGATAACTTTGCTGTTGTTAGACATTTTACACTTTTTTTCTTAGTGCTCCTTCGAACATATGATTATGAGGCTTTAGCATGGCAAGAATGTGAAAAGTCAAGAACAGGGCAGTGACAACAAGACCATTTAGGAAACTGTGTGAAGTGAGTAGAATGGATGGGATAAGAGATACAGTGAGTCGTGAAGAATAAGAAGAAAGAAAGTGTTTACAGTACAATGGAAAAACGTGTGCTTAGTTGGTGTGGCCAGATGAGAATGGACATAGAAAGGGAGGTGAAATAACATAATGTGAGAGTGTGCAGGTGAGAAGAGGCATGACAGGGCAAGAAGGTGGATGAGTAAAGAATGAGCAAGAATTCAGGTTAAAGCAGATGTGAACAGAGTATTGACAGGGACTTGAGTTCCATCCATCCATCCATTGCCAGACGCCATGAATCCCAAACGGGGTGGCCAAGGGCTTAGAGTTAATTGTTTTACAGGGAGGGGCACTAATTCTCCACCAACCCCACTGGACACGTAGGGATGCCAACAGCATCTGGTGTTCCCAGACAGTCACCCATCCAAGTACTAACCAGACCCAACGTTGCTTAATGAAATACAGTATGCACAGAGGAGCTCTTGACAAGGGTTGAGAACCACTTTCTTTACTTCATTGTGGAATGACTACATGATGTGATATGAGAAAGGCATCTATTAGTTAAAAAAGTGCAAATGTTTAGGCTTGTGAGGTGGATTCCACGTGCCTGCTTGGTATATGAATGGTTGTGTAGTTAGTTTCACTGGACATACTGTGCTCCCAAATCTGTACTTCTGGATCCTGAATCACCCCATTTTTAGGTGGGAAAAAGAGTCCGGATGGTGATGATCTTAATTATACTTGTAGGTATTTTGGGGGATTGGGGATATTCATATTGTTTGTAAAGGCTCAAACATGCTTGCATGCATCGACCTTGGTCACCCAATAGTGGCTGTCCATGCTGCTTGATCTCTGGCAGCTTCCATATTCAGTTCCTCATCCCTGAGGTCACGCTCTGTGACCTCATCCGACGTCTTTTTTGGTCTGCCTCACCCTAGTTCTTAAGCCTAGTCATGAGTATAGTACATATTATACTTTATTTTCCCTACCATGGGCACCTGCCATGTGACCCAGTTACAGGGAGGAGTGTGATGCACATTCCTTTGGAAGCAGACACAGGAAGTTGCCTCACCATACTTGCATCATTGGGTATATGCAAGCAAGACTTGGAGTTGTGAGGGCCATGGGCAGACAGCTGCTGAAGGCCTCTGCCTCATTTTTGTTCATTGTGCTACATATGTATGAGTGAAATATAAATCAAGTATAGTATACTATATATATATATATATATATATATATATATATATATATATATGAACAGGATAATTACCTATATTTATACCAGTCCACCAAACCTAGAGTTAATGAAAGAGAAAATACAGAAAAGTTGCCAGCAGGCTAAAAACAAAAGCTGAGCAATCAGAGAATAATAATGAATGAAAAGAGAATTAGGTACCTTCAAGGCAAGTTACAAAAATGAGGAAGGAAACTTGCCAGGAAGTTCAATTCTAGCTGATTACCAGTCATCAAAGACTGGCTGAGAAATAAGTAACTTGGTTGTTAATTCACTGCTACAGAATTACAGTGAATAGTACATGTATGTTACAACAGTAAAAAAAAAAAAAAATTTAAAAAGTGTGAAATACTGTAGTGGATATGCTAATTTCTTACATGCTCTTATGATATCCAATATTTGAAAACCTGTGAAATAACATGCTTAAGACTACAGGTTTGAAGATTGTGCTGGTGGAATGTAACAGGTTGGTGCTTGTCTGATCCAGTCGAAGCTGAATTATTATAGACTGGAGGGACAGCTGGACGTGATAACGACATCCCAGTTGGGGTTAGACACAGCCTACGGGTAGTTGTTGGTAACTGCAGTGGTGAAAGGGAATAACACAATACATAGCAGAAGGCTGACTGCAGCCAAAACAGTAGTTTATATCAAACATGACTTTGATCCATTTCAAAACGAAAAACTCATTTTATTCCTGTAATTTCATTGACCTTTCTATTGCGAAGACATAAGCTTATATTCTGTGTAGGGAAGAGGATGAAAAACATCACAAAGGAGACGACATGACCCTTGTGAATTAGATCTTGATTATAATATAAATATTTTTAACGATTAACTGGGCAGTCTTTATATAGCAGCACTGTACTGTATTTGAATTACCCCGCCTAATTTCCTGCAATTCTGCCAAAGCTTGGTAGGAAAAACTCTTATTATAATACAAAAACGTATTGATTATTTTATATACCAAAACATCCTAGTACATAGTTTTCATCCATGTTTTATAACATAAAATGTTCTTTGTAAAACTTTTAATCTTATTTGGAAACTCTTTCGAAATATTTTTATCATATCTGGTATAACTGGCACACATCATCGCTGACGGGGATGCTCAGCTGATGGTGCTGTATGCATAATATAACTTAACTATTATGAAGCGATGTAGAAAGCTATGTCATTATATCATTACCAATAGTATAGCATGTTTTAATAAGAAAATACGTTGCTTGTAGTTTGTAACTGTAGAATGAGAGCCTCGCATGACAAGTCCTTTTGTTTTGATCAGTCCACTCTGGTGTGTCTGGGAGGAGGGGTGTGTTGTGCTGGTGCTCTCTATTCCCACTGGATCTCGCACAAATTCACGATGTCAGGCGATTTGCAAACAAGAAAACGAAAAGGGAAGGGAAAGAAGAAAGGTGAGTACTTGTAGCTTGATCATTAGTGCTTGAACGAGGGTATCTGTTCCAGGATATACGAAAGAATGCTTCCGAACAGAGTATACATTGAGCAGGTCGTAAACTGTGCAGCTATTGTTTATTTAATGGCACTGGCAACCAGGAGTTTCCCTTTACATGTATATTGTTGTATCATGTATTGAAACTGTCGGACTACAGCTGGATTTTTTGGTAATTTATGCAGGATGCTGTTCTTTGACAACTGTGTGGTGTGTGATTGTGACCGGTTAGTGATTAGGGTAGTTCCTTGCAGGGGGCATTATAAGCTACTACTTGAAATGGAAATTGCAGTGGTAGAGTAGGCCGGATTCAGTGACAGTGCGGTAGATCAGCAAGATTATTCCTACTCATGGCCGAAATGAAATGCAAGTCTACTGGTACTTGTACTTTTCTGAAATGCAGCAAAGTGGGCGGTTATGATTTTATGATTTCTACCGGTACTTAACATCAAAGTCAAGTGTGTAATACGACTGTAATATACTGTTTGTGCATTGTTCTGCCCATGACTTAGGGTTTTCAGATCAATCAAATTTTCATATGAAATGTTTTTTAATTGCTGTTAGTGATCGTTTCAAATAGAGTAGGCTACAAAGTAATCTTTATTTGTAACTTGGATATTATGTTTTTATTAGGTTTGGTACACAGTGCAAGTTACCTCCATTGATTGTGTCTATAAATGTTTATGCAGCAGTCTAACTTACATTGAGTAATCATCTAAAGAAACTTAGAAGACTTGATGTTAATTTTGTCATAGAGACCCCTCAGATTTTCAAAAAAGCTTGTTGAATTTGCACTCCAGACCTTAAATGGGGGTCACCTCTCACTTTCCTTGCTCCACCTCTCAGTACGTTAATCAGGTCATGGTTCATAGGGGACAGGACTTTGTAATATGCATCCCAGAATCTTAGTCAGTAGCAAATGAACTAACTCCTATTACAGTTATGCTCAATAAGTTGCCTTGTAAAGGAGTTTTACCCAAAGGCAGGAAATATGCAGTAGTTACAACAGTACATTACCGTATATACCGGTACAAGGGAGATAAAAGATTTGAAAATATCAGATCATTTATCATTAATCTCTCAGGCAACAAATGAAAATATTGTTGAAAATTGTGAGCCACTATTACATTGTACTGTAGTAAGAGAAATGTGTAGTAATGATGAATAACTGTCATCATCGAGTTGTTGCAGGGAGATCATGTCTAAACAGGTCTACCAAAATTTCATGAAGAGTGCACAGTATGTTTAATAAGAGTGAAGCATTTTGATATCAGGCATTTGAATAATTTAGATTTAAAAATTAAAAAAAATGCTTCTGACTCTTCCACATGACAGATTGTTAAGCGAAGTAAACAGTATATGTACCAGGTATTCTGTAGATGTATTAAAGGTTTTTAGGGAGACAGAAAGCAGTGTGCTCTTGTAAATAGAGTTAAATTGAAAAAAGGGACAGATAAGTGGTGTACAGCAGGGGTTGGTCCATGGGCCAGTTCTTTTTATAGTATTTCTTAGTGACTTACCAAGTAATGTTCATTCAGACTGTAATTTGGTCATGAGTGACACCAAGATTTACAAGGCAAAAGAGGCAAAAACATTGCAAGAAGATGATTATGCTGTGATTAGTGAATTCTTCCTATCCATCTATAGCCAGATGCCATAATCCTGCAAGGGGTGGCTGTTTGTCTTTGAGTTGTTTAATGGGGAGGGGCACTAACTCTCTGCCAGTCCTCTTGTTGACACGAAGGGAACACGTGGGTTGGTTATATGGTTACCACCCAGCATTGTAAATGGTTTCCTGGCATACAGGAAACCATTAGACTTGTCACTCAACAAAAAATCACCTGAAAAGAAAAGAAGAGTAATAAAAAGTGATAGGAAAGAAAGGAGAAACAGGAAGAGAGGAGGGCAGACACAGAAAAAGAATGATAAAGGTGAAGGAAGAAGTAGGCAGCACTACATCAAGTGAGTGGATGATGGAAAATTAAATATAATAGTGAAAAAATGTAAAGTACTGTAATTCACTAAAGATATGGGAACAGTCAGCAGCATTAGAGGATGTGTGAGATGAGTTTAGAAAATGTTAGCAGGGAAAAGGACTAGGGAGTTTTAATGACAAGTACCATAATGTGAACAGATCACATTTCAGAAGTCATAAGAAAATCCAGCAGTGTTAGGGATGATGAAGTAATTTGGTTACATGTGCCTGGGTGCATGTCATATACAGTTCATTAGTTATGTACTGTATGACCATAGCCTGCAGTCATTGTCAACATACCGGTACCATAAAAGATGTAGAGGCTGTTGAGGAAATACAGAGAAGTGCTACAAAATTCATCTCGAAGTTAAGAAGTACCGGTATCTCATTTGAGAAACACTAAGTACCGGTAACTAAAGTTAACCACATTGGAACTTGGAAGGACGAGGAGACTTACTGGTAATTTAAACTTACAAAATATTGCATAGAGTAGATGATGATGATGATGACAGCACAGAATTTTTGTTTAATGAAATACGGTTGACTGAAGACCATCCATCATCCAATCCTACGTTGCCCCATGAGGAGTGTAGGAGCCCGGGGCTAGGCAAGTTGGTCCAGACATTTAAGATGAGAGCCACCAGCCTCACTCATCCCTGAGTGGCATTACATGAGCAGTAAACCCCAACCACTCCTTGGATATAAACCTTCACCGGCTCAATCCGATTGGAGTGCCGTAATTACCCACTAAACCACCAGGCACCAAAATTTGGTCATATGGTTACCACCCAGTGTAGTAAATGGTTTCCTGGTGTACAGGAAACCATATGGCTTGTCACTCAGTGTAGTGTCACCCACAGGCAGAAGGAAGAGACCAAGTAACAAGAAAATTTATAAGAAGTGGTGTACAGAAATGTAAGAAAACGTTTCTTTTCAGAGTAGTCGACACTGGGAATAAAGTACAGTAGGAAATACAGTAATGCTTCTGTGCATCCACTTACATTATAGGGTTATATGCTTAGTGTATTGAATTCAGATATATATTGAATTCAGAGTCTTGATGTATTTAATATCTGTGAAGTAACTACTGATATTTAGCAGTAGTGTTTTCAAAAAAGGTTCTTTTTGAGCTTTCTCTGACATTCATGTTCTGACCTTAAGAGCAGACTTGACCTCGTAATACCATACATACTGGTACGTTAGCGTGTACTGTATTTAAATTGGTATAGTATATTGGTAGTATAATATGTAGTGGGTATTGACATAGAAGTTACATGGACTGTTTTGATACCAGTACCGATACTGTACGTTACCAGCAAATTTCCTCATACTGCTTGGGTGAAAACGCAGGAACGTACAGGCATTTACTGTAGGCTAAATTCTTTGTGTATAAGGCCTGTCTTCACTTGCATGCTTTTATCCATAAGGCCTAAAATATTTTGCTTTATTTTTTTCTGCTAATGTTATATAGGTCATACAGTAGTGGCTTTAATAAATAATGCATTGTTTAGAATCATCACCTTTAAAATGTTTACCCACAAATGTGTGTCAGTTTGAGTGAATGAAACTCTGGCACAGTATACTTTTCTGTGGGATGAGTTATCCATTTACATGACACTGCTTTGAAAGTTTTAAGAGATGATGTGTAGGTGCATAGAAATGCAGTACAGTACAGTATTGGGCTTGGCTTCTATGAGAGGAAATTCATCCATACAATAGACAGCAGTAGTTTTGTAAACTAAAAGTGTTGTAGCAAATACCATACTGTTGTTTGTTGGTAGGCCTGTCTTATGCTTTTGTACAATCAGGGATGAAAGTTTGCCTCTTATTTCACTGCATATACTTTACATTTGAGTAGACTACGTCTGCTTTCTCACTGATGCATCATATTGGAGAGAATCATCTTTGGGCAGAGAACGTCCAAGCCTCTCTCATCTTTGGAATACAGTATTAACCAGCAGAGGAAAGAAAATAGAAGAGGTGAAATATTTGGCTAACTTTTGTTTCTGGCTGTACACTTTGAGCCATGATTTCTGCTCAGCCTTGAATCCTCTCTCCAAGTGGAGGGAATTAATAACCAGGAAATCTCACTGAACAGAGGTCTGTTGTCCAGTGTTAAGGTGGCAGTTGGAGGTTTTGCTACACAGCCTAAGGAACAACAGGTGATGACATGAGTATTTTATCAGTCTAAAACAGCAAGCTACCAACAATATGGCTAGTGTTCATTTAGTGTCAAACCCTGGCTGCAACTTCCCTTTCAGCCAAGGACAGAGGTATAGGCTGGGCAGAAATTGACTCATGAATATACCAGTGACGTTTAATTTGGGGAGTGAGTAAC
This sequence comes from Coenobita brevimanus, assembly GCF_032717465.1. Classification (NCBI taxonomy): domain Eukaryota; kingdom Metazoa; phylum Arthropoda; class Malacostraca; order Decapoda; family Coenobitidae; genus Coenobita; species Coenobita brevimanus. Next base: position 2,280,198 of record NC_137022.1, read on the forward strand.
TGACTGTGTGGTGGTGATGAGGTCCCCCACAGGTGCTGGTGGCGCAGGACAGTGAGCAGGAGGCGCCGGCACACAGAGTCGTAGCATGTAAGCTCAACAAAGCAATGCACCTTCTCTTAGTGTGTCCTGAAATTGCACTACCTGACACAGCCTTTCAAATGGAAATAATGTTTATAGGTGAACTTTTTTTTTTTTTTTTTTGTGAAGTTCAGAACAGTATATGCTATATTTATTCAGCTGATAATTGATTGCTGGAGAAAATACTGCTGAGAAGGTTGTGTCATTTTCCCATCCACAAGTAACCAAAATAATTTAGCACTGCTGTAGTGTGACTTTTGAGTGCAGTGATTAATCATGATTGCTGTTGGATGCATCTGAATTGATACTAATTGATTCATTAACCTGCCCCATCCTGACGTTTTCTGGGCAGTGGTACCCCCCAGTCCCAACATTTTTGGACTTTTTTTTTTTTTTTTTTTATCAAACATCCGCTTTTGGTGAGAAACATCGAAAATTCATAGAGAAATTGCTCACCTGAGGTTTAAAATACTCGATCCAGATAGGAGTACTTCCTTACCTTATAGGGTTTTCTATCAGGCTGGCTGCAAAGAAAACGAGTTCTATGGGAGGATAACTATTCTACACCACTCATAAACGGTATTTATTTATTTGGTACGAATTTATATGTAGTACGAGAGTATTTTGGTTTTCAAACGGTAATATAGGCATTATAAGCATTGTTTCACTCACTAACTCATCACCATTCCTGACCTGTTTTTGCCACATTACCTGATCATCATTTCTGACTGTTTCTTCCTCTAATGTTTGTCCTCCACATTGTCATCGATTGGGGAATCACTCTGGCCCTGAATTTCGTACCGTGGCATGACATGGCTTTACTGGCCAGGTCACTGATAACAGGTGAATTGCTGAGAAAAGGTCATGTGGGGGGGGGAGGAGGTCATGCTGGGTAAGTCATTGTCCCTGCCTGGCATCTTGTAGAGGAAGGTGTCGTGTGTATACATACCAAAAATCATTCAAAAATTGTGCAAATTAGAGACCTTGCAATTGATTCGCGTTAATTTATGTCTCCGGGATATGAGTGCACATCATGTGAGGACGTGAATTCACGTCTCCGGGATGGGGCGGGTTAAGCTAAAATACAGCGATCCCTTGGATCGCACACTTGGTTATAGTGGTGTTTGTTGTTACTGCAGGATGAAAATCTGCACTCCTGTCATTATTGCATATTTTTTGGCCATAAAACACCTGAGCTGGTTTCTGTTGACAATGATGGTACAGTACCTGTGGTTTTTGATGGCTTTGAGGGGCTCAAGGATGAGGCTCTACTTGAGTTAATCCCAGGTGGTGGAAACCTCTCTCTCTTTCCACCCCCTAGCCTCAAAACCCTTTACCTCAATCCCATGACAGGTCTCTGTCTTTCCGTGGTACGTGTTTCTTTCTTATTGTGCCCTTTTCATCACTTTCTATTAACCTAACCCTGCCTGTGTGTGTTTCTGATACTTACCATAACAGTTTATATGCATTTAGTGAGTATAAATTGTTGTAAAAGGAAAAATTTGGGTTTTCAATGGGGGAGGCTGGCACCAATAGGGGTAAATTCTGTAGGATCTCTGCTTTTGTTGTTATGCAACTTAGTTATCATGCACTAGGCTAGGTACCAGTTAAGCATGATAACCAAGGGAGCACAGTACTGTACTTTGGCTCAGTTTTTGCATTCTTAGTCAAATCTGAGTGGCTAGATTTTTTTCTTAATTATCAGATTATGTAAAACAAAGCCTGACCCTGAGTTCTGGCAATTTAGATGGTCATCAGCCTTAGTTTGTCAGAGTTGCAAAGACTTCACAGTACTTATAAAGAACATCAGATTCAGTTGTTGACCTAGTCACTCCAAGATGTTTCCAGAAAGGCGATTAAAATTTTCAGAAAGTTGGAAGAGTCTTGTGTCTAGCTATAGACAAATACCTTCATCCCAGAAGTGTGGCCACAAACAAATATGAATAAAAAGACATCACAATGTCTCTGCCTGATGGTGGAGGACAAGGTGACACGAGGTGATTGGTTTTTGGCCACCTCCTCTGCGATGAAGGTACAGTATCTGACTGTACTGTAGATAGATAAGAAAGATACTAATGGAGGGGCTTAATCTCATCTCTCCGAGGGGTGACTCCCAAGCAGAATAATGCCTGTATTGTATGGTGTTAGAATAATATACAAAGTATGTCCTTTGGTTGAAGGGGTTAAGCCCTTGAATCTGGTCATATATATATATATATATATATATATATATATATATATTTATTTATTTTTGGATTATTCATACTACCACCAGCCATTTATATTCATCCTAAGGGAGCTAACAGTGCAGTACATCAGTAAAGTAGGGATTGATGAAGGCTGTATCTAGCTCCTTCAGTTTGAGAAGTTTGTTATGCAGTAAGGTGAATCAGATCATCTGGGGAGAAAAGGGGAGACAAAAACATACAAGCAACCAGAAAGCACTCAGAGAGCACATACCTCTGCCAATGCCAGATCCGAATCCCTTCCAGAAATTAATCAGTTCTTTCTTGGCCCATGGCCCACCCTTCCACAGAATTTCATTGAAATTCATTGAGAACTTATATTGTATGGGATACATAGAATCCAGACCCACCCCCAAATTTAATGAATTCTTTCTTGGCCCATGGCCCACCCTTCCAAAAAGTTTCACTGAAATTCATTGAGAACTTTTGACGGTATTGTGTGGACAAACAAACAGAAGTCAAAACAGGTGAGTAGATTACCTCCTCCAGCTTCATTGGCAGAGGTAAAAAAAAAAAAAAAAAAAAAAAGGCAAATAAAGTGAAGTTGATATTTCATCACGGTAATATAATGACAAAAGGAGTGTCTTGCGTGCTGCTATTAAAAGTACATGCCATTGTGTAGCTGTTTGTGAATGGATGTCAACCTTGTTAGATAATCTTTGTGGAGGATGCAGACTGAATTTTGGACAGATTTGTCTGATTTTTTTTTTTTTTTTTTCCCCCCCATATAAATGGAAATAGGAAAAGTGTATGGTAGGATACTTATTGACAGAGTTAGAGAAAGAACAGAGAAATTAGTTGGAGAAGAACAGGGAGGCTTTAGGAAGGGAAGAGGTTGTGTAGATCAGATATTCATTCTTAGATCTTTAGTGGAAAAGTTTCTAGAGAAGGGAAAGAAGTTGTATGCGGCTTTCATGGATTTGGAGAAAGCATATGACAGGGTGGATAGACAAGGATTGTGGAAAGTGTTAAGAATATATGGAGTAGATGGGAAGTTGTTGAATGCTGTGAAGAGTATGTACGATGGTGCGAAGGCTGCAGTGCGTGTGGATGGTGAACTAAGTGAATTTTTCTCTTTGAAAGTTGGGTTGAAACGGGGATGTGTCATGGCTCCATGGTTGTTCAATTTGTACATGGATGGGGTAATAAAAGAGGTACAAGGTAGGGTAGTGGATGTTGGAGTGTCTCTGGTGAGAGAGGATAGTGTTTGGAAACTCCCTGTACTGTTGTTTGCAGATGATACTGTGTTGTTGAGTGAAGACGAGGGGGAGCTGCAAGGCTTGGTGGATGAGTTTGGGAGAGTGTGTATATAACGGAATCTAAAGGTGAATGTAGGGAAGAGTAAAGTGATGGTCTTTGAGAGAGGTGAAGTCAGTGAATGTACAGCGAGGTTGGATGGTGAGGAATTGGAAAATGTGAGTACGTTTAAGTACTTGGGTAGTGTGATGAGTAAGGATGGAGGTTTGGAGGGTGAAGCGCTTGAAAGGGTACAGCAGGGAAGAAAGGTTGCTGGTTCTTTGAAAACAGTGATAAGAAACAGGGAAGTGAGCATGGAAGTGAAAAAGTTACTAGATGACAGTATTGTGATACCAACTCTAACGTACGGAAGTGAAGCTTGGACGTTGTTGGAAGGCAAGTCAAGAGTGAGAGCAATGGAAATGAGTTATTTAAGAGGAGCCTGTGGAATCACATGGAGAGACAGGGTGACGAATGAGGATATAAAGGAGCGTTGTGGTGTTGATGTGGATGTGATAGGAAGCGTTATGAGGAACACACTGAAGTGGTTTGGCCATGTGGAGAGGATGGAGGGTGAAAGACTGACGAAGAGAGTGTATGTGAGTGAGGTGGAGGGGGGAAGAGGGAGGGGGAGGCCGAGGATGAGATGGAGGGATGGGGTGGAGAGGTATATGAGAGAGGGGGGTGTGAGTTGGGAGCAGGGCAGTGAAATGGCGGGGGACAGGGCGACTTGGAGGCGATTTGTTTGTGGCCACCCCAAACGGGATTGAGGCGTCTGGCAATAGATAGATAGATAGATAAATGTTGTAGCTCTAAGTTAGCTGTTGGTAATTTGTGACAGAACTGTTCATGAAGGCAGATGTTTTCCTTCACTGCCAAACTGCTGTTTCTACATACCGGTATATGGTTAGCCATATTTTGTGCTATAGACAAAGCATTTTAGTAAGAAGAATGCGTAACCCTTTAGGCCTTTTTTGGGGTGGGGCGGGGGGCAATCATTATTATATATATATATATATATATATATATATATATATATATATATATATATATATATATATATATATATATTTTTAAGGTGATGGAAACCTGTACTCTCAGAAAGAGTCAATCGATATAACACTCAAGAGGGGAGGCAGCCAGTCATGGATTTTATGCTGGCCACTCCCAGACGATTTTATTCTGGTAAGGAAAATCTGGGCCTTTGCCTTGTAAAGGATTATGTAACATTTGATGGGCCACATAACAGGTCGTGTGAGAACAGTAACTGGTAGCTGCCAGTGAGCTGCTATCAGAGGAATGGCCTTCAGGTCTCCATGGGCCTAAGTACTGCAGTTCTTATGTAAGCATTCTGGCCCCAACCTGCACACTCAGTCTGCAACCCTAGGTCAAGTGTAGTCGTGTAGTCTATCAGTGCGTCATCGACCCTACCAGACTGCCACCCTGTCTAGTATGTGTCTACCCAATCCCACCCCTCCAACCTTGCCTTACTTTCTTCCTGCCTGCCTGCTTACCCTTCTTATCTCTACCTTACCCACCAGCCTACCTGTCCAACCCCGCCCCCACCAAGTTCCCTACCATACCCCACTCCCACCAGCTTGCCTACCATACCCCACCCCTACCAGCTTGCTTACCCTACCCGTCCCTCCCTGACCCTACCCTACCCCACCCCTACCAGCCAGCCTACTCTACCCATCCCCACCCTGCCATACCCCCACCAGTCTTCCTATCCAACCCCCGCCAGCATAGTTACCAACCCTATCCTACCCACCAGCCTTCCTACCCTACCCGCACAAACCTACCTACCCAGCCCAACCCCCACCCTCGTACTTACCCTCCCGTCAGCACTCCTCCCTCCCCTCCCCGCACAGTTCCTCCCTACCCTACCCTCACCTCTCCTCCCTACCCCCAACCCCTATCCATACCAGGCGACCCACCCACCCTAGCCTAGTGTACTGCCCCAACACAACCGTCGGGCCAGAAAGATGGGTGTTATGTAAGACACTTGCTTTGCCGGGAGACGCGACACCCGGTAACACTGCTGCTCATTGCCAGCTCTTGCCGGTGTAGTGGGAAATTCTGACTCCCTAAAAATCTTGACTCCTTGCGTTCCACCGGTAGGAAACCCACCACTGAGTCCCCCCCCCCTCCCCCCAAATGCCGTCTCAGCTGTGCATTTTTTTGGGTGGGGTGGGGGTATGGCTGTTCGGTTTCCATTTTACCTGACTAAACAGGACAATTCCAACATGAACTGTAAGTCTTCGTTGTATGCAGTTCAGTGACCCTTGCTGATGACAGTTATGAGATATGGGGAATGAGTTTACTGATAGTCGAATCAACCCACCTCAAACAACTTTGTCATTAACTAAGTTCAAAAGGATGAAGAATCTACGTCAGGTAACCGCTGTTGGCACCTGGTATTAGTGTGCAGCCACACTTACCTGAAACATGATTGACAAGATGCAACGAAGGACCGGGTTAAAGCCACAGCAATATCCAAGACTGAACGTTGGACGGGCCCCTGAGCCTCATTTCCTCTAGCAACATGTTTGCAGTAAGTGTGGCCGCGTCCTTAGAGATACATTGTTGACACTGGTCTTTGGATACGTTGATGCATGTCGGTTTTTACATTATTTGTGTTGGTAGCTCTGGAAAGTCTCATTCAGCTTGATGTTTTTCGAATTGGTAGGGTTAGATGTAGATTTAAAACAACACCTTTAATACGAGGGGCCTTTCTTGAGTTAAGCAAAATCGTCGTGTAGCAGTAGTAAACTAGAAAGGACGCCAGCGGGCTTCAAGTGGTTAGGGGATTAAATTTTACGATCGTTGGGGTGTGGGAGAGGAGGGACGTATGGTTGAAACTTGGCCTTCACGCGCCATCTTCGTACACCCAGGCATGTTTGGACTTCACTCCTCAGTTTTAACCCCTTCAGCCCGTGTGTGTGTGTATTATCGCTGTTGCCACCTAACATTCATATTTGACAGGATTGTTACCCTCTCAACCCAGACTGTTTTATTTATTATTTGCTTTCATTCCGTTGCTACTGAACCATTTTAAATAGGCTTTTAGAGTCACCTAGTAATAAAGGGGTCAGTGTAGCCTGCATCTAACTTCTCCCAGTGCAAAATGTCTATATCAAGATCAAGAAAAGCGTCTGGAGACTTTAAGAATAAAACTCGAATGAGGTCTTGGGGCTGAAGGGATTAACGAATTTATTGTGAATGATAGAATTGTAAGTATTATTTCTTGCTTTCTTCCGGCCATTTTATTTAGGAAAGTTCTCTGACTCTCGCGGTGAGTTTGTGAATGTTGTCAGACCCCCACAGATAAAGATGAATAAATAAACAATGTATCTTACGCAAAATAAAATCGTTCGTAGAGAGCAAGCATCAAATACAAAATGTTATGGGATCTGGTGACGTGATTTTAACTTTGTTCTTATGAAATCCAGGCGAATTTACGTGCATTAGGTGACTCCTCAAGGTAGGGAGGTTAATTATAGCGTTCATTTGATCCCTTCACAGCCTGACTTAAGCTTCTTGTAATGGGTATAATCGTCTGAGAGTAGCAACAATAAACTACCGGTACGTCATTGGAGCGAAGAGGCGTAGGGAAACTCTGGTAATTACAGGGTTGATGACATGGTGAGGGGTGTGGTAGGGGATTTTGGGGGTGTGGTAGGGGTAGGAGGGGGTTTAGGGGTGTGGGATGGGGGGATGGATGTGAGATGGGGGATGTGGGA
>NC_137022.1:2290000-2295000 GCF_032717465.1 Coenobita brevimanus
AAACCCTATACACATCAGAAAGAGAGAAAGACCTAGGTGTGATTATCAATAACAGACTATCTCCGGCTGACCACATCAGCGAGAAGGTACGGAACATGTATACTTCTTGCAAATATGAGAATAGCATTCACATACATAAATGAAGACATGCTAAGAAGAATAATAACATCATTCATTAGACCAACCCTGGAATATGCATCAGTCGTCTGGAGTCCTCATCTCAAAAAAGCACATAGTCAAGATTGAAAAAGTTCAAAGGGCCGCTACAAGATGGATACCAAGCTTAAGGGACCTAAGCTACGAAGAAAGACTAAATAAACTGAATCTACCAACACTACAGGAGAGAAGGAAAAGAGGTGACATGATAATGCTATATAAGTGCATATCAGGGAAGGAGAAAATAGACATAAATGATTACTTAACATATGGAGAAGCATCAGCAAGAGGACACTGCAAAAAACTGCATAAGAAGAGAGGTGATAAAGACGTAAGGAAATTCAGTTTCCCAAACAGAGCAATTGATCAATGGAATGCACTACCGAATGAAATAGTGTGTGCCAAAACAATTCACAAATTTAAGGATATGTACGATAAATATGGTTTAAGACACGGGACAGTACGAGCTTGACTCATTCCTGTAAAGATACAATTAGGTAAGGTAAGAACACACACACACACACACACACACACACACACACACACACACACACACACACACACACAGATAATAAGAAACAAGAGACTAGTGAAGGAGTTAGGACTTGTAAATTTTATGATGGGGCAGTATGTGTGTGTGTGTGTGTGTGTGTGTGTGTGTGTGTGTGTGTGTGTGTAGCAGCATACTTCACACTCTAATCTCCCGTATACCACGTGCCCTTCCACACACACGTATCATTCCACAAGTGTATATCTCTCCCAAGTGTGCCTCGCCCGCAGCTGGTTTCAGTTGATGATTTATATAACTTATCAATTTTGTGCTGTGTGTGTGTGTGTGTGTGTGTGTGTGTGTGTGTGTGTGTGTGTGTGTGTGTGTGTGTGTGTGTACTGCATATTGACGCGCGCAATTTTACTGCATGCTTCTTCTATGTGGTCCCTTTAATCTATCTATCTATCTGTAGCCCGACGCCCTAATCCCGCAAAGGGTGGCCGCAGACAAAACGCCTCCAAGTCGCTCTGTCACCCACCATTTGACTACCCTCCCCCCAACTCACCCCCCCTCCCTCATATACCTCTCAACTCCATCCCTCCACCTCATCCTCGGTCTACCCCTCCCTCTCCGTCCCTCCACCTCACCTACATACACCCTCTTAGTCAGTCTTTCATTCTCCATTCTCTTCTCATGTCCAAACCACCTCAGTGCATTTCTCCTAATCTTCTCAACCACATCCACATCCACCCCACATCGTTCCTTCACTTCTTCATTCGTGAACCTGTCCCTCCACGTCACTCCACATGCTCCTCTCAAGTAACTCATTTCCACTGCTCTCACTCTTGACTTGTTCCCCTCTTGCAAGGTCCATGCCTCGCTTCCATACGTCAGGGTAGGGATCACAATACTATCATGCAGTGACTTCTTAACTTCCATACTCACCTCCCTATTTCTCATCACTGCTTTCAGTGTACCAACAACCCCCTGCTGTACCCTTTCACGCACTTCATCCCCCAAAGTTCCATCCTTACTCATCACACTACTCAAGTACTTGAATGCACTCACATTCTCCATATCCTTACCATCCAACCTCACTGCACACTCTGTGACTTCATTCCTCTCAAACACCATAACTTTACTTTTGTTTACATTAACTTTCAGATTCCTCCTCGTACACACTGTCCCAAATTCATTCACCAAACCTTGCAACTCCCATTCATCTTCACTTAACAGTACTGTATCATATGCAAACAGCAACGCCGAAAGCTTCCAAATCTCACCCTCATTCATTAGAGCCACCCCCACATCCACTGCACCTCCTTTACAACCCCATCCATGTATATATTAAATAGCCATGGAGACATCACACAACCCTGTTTCAGTCCCACATTGAGATCAAAGAATTCACTCAGCTCACCATCCACTCACACCGTAGCCCTAGCTCCCTCGTACATACTCTTCACAGCACTCAACAATTTCCCCTCCACTCCATATATTCTTAATACCTTCCACATACCTTGCCTATCTATTCTGTCATAAGCTTTCTCCAAGTCCATGAAGGCAGCATACACTCTCCTTCCCTTCTCTAGATACTTCTCCACTAAACATCTTAGAACAAATATCTGATCTACACACCCTTTTCCCTTCCTAAATCCCCCTTGTTCTTCTCCAGCTAGCTCCTCTGTCATATACCTAACCCTATCAATGAGTATTCTACCATATATTTTACCAGTCACACTAAGTAGGCAAATACCCCTATGGTTACCACATACTTCTCTCTCCCCTTTTCCTTTGTATAAAGGAACAATTATACCTGATTTCCAGTCCTCTGGAACCCTTTCCTCTTCCCAAGCCAATCTACACAACTTCCATATCCACTCCACAACAATCTCACTCCCATACCTCAGCATTTCACCACACACTCCATCAATTCCTGGGGCCTGTCCCAACTTAATCTTCTTCATCGCTTCCACTACTTCCGCCCTACTGATCTCTTCCTACCTCCTCTCATCTCTTCTTCTGCCAGCCATTCCCCAACCACTTATACTCTCACTGTTCTCACTCTCTACATTCAACAAATCCTCAAAGTGCTCCTTCCATCTCCTCAGTTTCTCTCTCTTCTCCACCAACAATCTGTTATTCCTATCTTTCACTCCCCTACTATTTCCCCTTTCACACTGCCTTACTTTCTTTACCTCCTTCCAAAACAGTTTCTTACTCTCCCTCCATTTCACACTCAGATTCCTCCCAAACTCCTCATCCACTTTCTTTTTACTCTCCTTCACCAGTCTCGTAACCTCCCTTCTCTTGCTCACATATACCTCTCTCTTCTCTCTCTCATCTTCTCCCCTACCTCTACTCGCCAACCATTCACCATATGCCTTCTTCTTTTGTTCCACAGCTCGTTTCACCTCATCATTCCACCATGCTGTCCCTTGCACACGCTTGCATCTCCTCCTCACTCCACAAACCGCCTCACACGCTGCGCCTATCTCTTCCGTGAATATCTTACATACGTCTTCCACCCCTTCCATCTGCTCTAGCTCATACCTTCCCAGTCTTTCTTCCACTATGCTCTTATACTCTGTCATTTTCTCACTATCTTGCAATTTCTCCACTCTTCTCACAGGAGCTGCTTCCTCCTGTCTTTCCCTTCGTCTCCTCAAGCACTTTCTTTGCAGCTCTACCTTGGCCATCACTAAGTGATGGTCCGAGACTCCATTCCCCCACCCTCTCCACACTCTTGCATCCAACACTTGTCTTCTCATTCGGTCATCCACACACACGTAGTCTATCATTGCCTTTCGTTCAACAAGTTCACCATCCATCCTTCTCATTACTCTCCATGTATACCGGTGGATCATCTTATGCTGAAAGTAGGTGTTGGCTATTGCCAACCCCTTACCAGCACAGATGTCCACCAAAGCACTCCCATTCCCATCTACTTCAGCTGGCACACCCCACTGACCAACCACTCCATCCACTCGTACATTCCCAACTTTGCCATTCATGTCTCCAATCAACAGCACTCTCTCGCTCCTCTCAAACTTGTCCATACACGCTTCTACACTCGCCCAAAACTCATCTTTCACTCATGCCACTCGATCCTCTGTCGGGGCATACACACATACAATCGCCCACGCTTGTATACCTACTTTCATCCTCACCCATACAATCCTTGCACCCACTGTTCCATACTCTCTTATATTCTCCTTCCACTTCTTGCTTATCATCAGACATACTCCCTCTCTTGCCCTCTCATTTTCATTGACTCCCGCACATATACCTAAACCATATTCCCATTCTCTCACCCTTTCACCTTTCCATTTAGTTTCAGTCAATCCACATATGAGCCCCTTTAAGCTAACTTTATTATTATTATTATTATTATTATTATTTTATTGTTGTTGTTGTCATCTTTATTATTACCGTATTTGATTGTGGTGAGGGTGCTATTATCATTATTATTATTATTTTTATTTTGTTGGTGGTGGTATTATTATTATTATTATTATTATTATTATTATCAGTAGTAATAGTAGTAGCAGTAGTAGTAGTAGTGTTTGTTGGTGGTGGTGTTATTAATAATAATAATAATAATAATAATAATATTATTATTATTATTATTATTATTATTATTATTATTATTATTATTATTATTATCTCCACTGGTACCTTTGTAGTTAGTATGAACCCCATGGTAGTGAATGAGTTAATGAAGGCTGTAGAGAGGGTGTCGTGCAAGATTTTTCAGCAACTAGATAATATTGAGAGAGAATATTTTGAGCGATAATACCGAGAGATAATATTGAGAGAGAATATTTTGAGATAATATTGAGAGAGAATATTTTGAGATAATATTGAGAGAGAGTATTTTGAGATAATATTGAGAGAGAATATTTTGAGATAATATTGAGAGGGAATATTTTGAGAAGGAAATCTGATTACTGAAGGCCTTATGGGTGAAAATGGTCTTCCTCTTCGCTAACTCATGTTCATATTATTTATTTATAATTAGCACTAAAATAACTCCCCAAATACTTAAATGCCAGGACCGACTTGCCTAGCCCCGGGTTCCTACGCTTCTCATGGGGCGACGCAGGATTGGATGGATGGATGGATTGGAAAAAAGCTTAGTGATTTATTTTTTTCAGTGTGGCTGGTTAGTGTCCTTTTGTGTGTTATTGAAGCGGAGTATGGCGATATTGGAATGAGGTGTTATTATTATTATTATTATTATTATTATTATTATTATTGTTGTTGTTGTTCTTGGTGGTGGTGGTGGTGGTATTATTATTATTATTATTATTATTATTATTATTGTTGTTGTTGGTGTTGGTATTATTATTAT
>NC_137022.1:2297500-2310000 GCF_032717465.1 Coenobita brevimanus
CCTTAGCCTTTATCGTTCTTTTTCTGTGCCTGCCCTCCTCTCTTCCTATTTCTCCCATCTTTCCTGTCACTTCTTATTGCTTTTCTTTCCGTTACAGGTGACTTTACGCTGAGTGACAAGCCAAATGGTTTCCTGTAAGTCAAGAAACCATTTACAACGCTGGGTGGTAACCATATAACCAAACCATACGTGCTCCCTACGTGTCAACAAGTGGGTTGGTGGAGGGTTAGTGCCCCTCCCCGTAAAACAAATAACTCAAAGTCAAATGGCCACCTCTTACGGGATTATGGCGTCTGGCAATAGATAGATAGATAGACAAAAAGACATATCCAATACTGAACACCTGTGTCAATGCTACAGGTGTTGAGGGCATGGCTGATATGGTGCTAGACTTGGTGAAATGGGCGATGTTGTGGCCTGGTTTCCTATTGTATTGGTGGATGAACCGGAACAGAAGGGAAACAGACTTTGTCCAGTTGTCTGACCGGCCCGAGCAGCGAATTCTGGGTTAGTGGAGCAGGGAAAGTGTGGAGAGAGAGAGAAAGAGAGAGAGAGAGAGTGGGAGGGGCAAGGAATGGGAGTGCAGGGGGAAAAAGAAGAGTACGTGAGGGAGGGGAAGGAGGGTATGAGGGAGGAGGGGTAGGGAAGAGGAAGGGAGGGGAGAGGAAGGGGAGGGCGTGGGGGTGGAGAGGTGTGGAGATAGGAGGGGAGGGGGAGAGGGTATGGGGAGAAAGGAGGGGAGGGGGAGAGGCAGGAGAGGGGTGGGGAGGGGAGAGAGGGGGAGGAGAGCGGAAGACTGGTGGGGTGGGGAGAGAGAGGGGTTTAAGTGGAAGGAGGACAGAGGCAGAAGGGAGGGGAGGGAGGTGGGTGACTATACATGGGTGGTGGGGAGTAGAGGGGAGGACTGGGGGAGGGGAGATAAGTGGAGCAGTGGAAGAGGGGGAGTAGAATAGTATAGCAAGGGATTGGGGAGGGAGGGGAGAGGTAGAGTGGAGGGAGATGGGGGTGATTAGAGGAGGGGAGGGGAGGGATGGGAGTGTGGAGAAGGGAGGGGAATTATGAAGAGGGATGGGGTAGTTGGAGCAGTGGTGTGAGGGAGAGTATAAGGAAGGGGAGAGAGCTGGAGTGGTATGGGGAGTAGTGAAGATGGAGGGGGGAGGAGGAGGGGTGGAGGAGTGAAAGGGGTAAGCTGGGAGGGAAGGGGGAAGGAGAGAGAAGGGGGAGAAGACATTGAAGTGGTGGGAGGGGTAGAGCGTTGAGGAGAATGGGGTGGGGGTGGAGTATAGTGGAAGTGTTAGGTCGTTGGGGAGAGTGGGGGAGGGTGTTGGTGTTGGGGTGGGGGGTGTTTAGTAATGGCCTTGTCTTCTCCCCACCCTAAGGACGCCACGTACGTTGGTTGTCTAGTTGCTGCGGTTCACGTACTTTCACACTGTCCGTAATTCCTGTTTGTATTTCCCCTTGTCTCACTGGCGAACCTTTATTTCTTATTAGCGTTGAATTCCTTCGCCACGGTTACCTGGAGAAACACACACACACACACACACACACACACACACACACACACACACACACACACACACACACACACACACACACACACACACACACACACACACACACACACACACACACACACACACACACATTTAATTCCTTCGCCACGGTTACGATGAATAAGACAGTCTGACGTTAACTGGAAAACACACACATACACACACACACACACACACACACACACACACACACACACACACACACACACACACACACACACACACACACATGGCGTCCTGAAGAGAGTTAGCAAACCGTCCTTCGCCTACCGTCATGTAGTCGCCATCGCAGCTCCCTACTGAAGGCTTCCCCACTTGATTAGCCCACTGAATTGCCTAAGACCTTCCTCCATGGCCACAGTAATATAATCTACGTGAGTGTGTCTTGCCAGGCGTAATGCAGAGTCTGTTTATATAAGTTTTAAAAGCCAGATTTGTGTATAAAGTTAGCGGTATTTTTCTCACTTCTATCTTCACTCTTTTAGTTGTCAGTCACTTCACAACAACACTGGAGTGAATGTGATATGTGAAAATGTGACAGCAGTTGATTATTGATAGGGGGGAGAGGGAGGGGGAGGCCAAGGATGAGATGGAGGGATGGCGTGGAGAGGTGTATGAGGGAGTGGGTGTGAGCTGGGACGCAGGGAAGTGATATAGCATTGGAATGAATGTGATTATATGTGAAAATGTGACAGCAGTTGATTATTGATAGGGGGGAGAGGGAGGGGGAGGCCAAGGATGAGATGGAGGGATGGGATGGAAAGGTGTATGAGAGAGGGGACTGTGAGCTGGGACGCAGGGGAGTGAAATAGCACTGGAATGAATGTGATTATATGTGAAAATGTGACAGCAGTTGATTATTGATAGGGGGGAGAGGGAGAGGGAGGCCAAGGATGAGGTGGAGGGATGGCGTGGAGAGGTGTATGAGGGAGGGGGTGTGAGCTGGGACGCAGGGAAGTGATATAGCATTGGAATGAATGTGATTGTATGTGAAAATGTGACAGCAGTTGATTATTGATGGGGAGAGGGAGGGGGAGGCCAAGGATGAGATGGAGGGATGGAGTGGAGAGGTGTTTGAGAGAGGGGGCCGTGAGCTGGGACGCAGGGGAGTGAAATAGCACTGGAATGAATGTAATTATGTGAAAGTGTGACTCAGTTGATTATTGATAGTAGGAGGGGAGAGGGAGGGGAAGGCCAAGGATGAGATGGAGGGATGGGGTAGAGAGGTATATGAAAGAGAGGGGGGTGAGCTCGGAGCAGGGGAGTGAAATGGCGGGGGACAGGGCGACATGGAGGCGATTTGTTTGTGGTCACTCCTTACGGGATTAAGGCGTCTGGCAATAGATAGATAGAGATATAAACGTGAAACCATCCTTATCATAGTATTACTGCTGATTTGTAAATGATATGTGAAGCTACAGAATTTGGTGAAAGTTTTTTGGCGTATCAGATAGAGCCAGGATTCCGGGAGCTTGAATGATGAGTGAATGGAACCCATTGGATTGGGCAAAAGGGCTGTCTGGACGTTGCTACTCCTCACTCTGCCCTAGGGTGGGAAAGGAGGTCCGGATGATGATGATTATTATTGTTATTTTTATTATTATTATTATTATTATTATTATTATTTATTATATTATTGTTATTATTATTATCATTATTATTATTATTATTATTTGTATTTGATTTGTATTGTATTTTATTATTATTTGTATTATTGGTTATTATTTGATCTTGGAGCAGGGCAGTGAAATGGTGGGGGACAGGGCGACATGGAGGCGATTTGTTTGTGGCCACCCCTTACAGGATTAAGGCGTTTGGCAATAGATAAATAGATTATTATTTTTGTTTGATTATTAGTTGTATTTGTGTAAGTAGTTTTTGATGAGTGAAGGAATGGTTTGTCTCCAGTGAGGGTTATCATTGTGGTTAGGAAATGCAGTCACCCTCTTCCCCCCCCCCTCCTCTCATTTCTCTCTCCCTCTCTTCCCCTCCCCCCTCCCCTTGTTTCTCTCTCCTTCTGTTCCCCTCCCCCTCACCTCTCTACTCCCTCCTCCTGTCTCCTACCCTCTTCTCCCCTCTACTCCTCCTCGCCCCCTTTCTCCTCCGCCTCACCTCCTCTCTCCTCCCCCATACCTCCTTTCTTCTCCCCCTTACCTCCTTTCTCCTCCCCCTCACCTCCTTTCTCCACCCCCTCACTTCCTATCTCCTCCGCCTTACCTCCTCTCTCCTCCGGCTCACAACCTCTCTCCTACGCCTCACCTCCTCTCTCCTCCCCCTTACCTCCTCTCTCCACCCCCTCACTTCCTCTCTTCTCCCACTCTCCCTCTCTCTCCTTCCTCACACCCTCCTCCCTCCCACCTCCCTCTCCTCCATTCTCTCTCCTTTCTCCTCCATTCTCTCTCCTTTCTCCTCTTCCCTGTCCCCGAACCTCCCTTCTTGTATGCGCATGGTTTCTTTTGCAGTTGTGAAGCGATGTGCAGGAGGAATCTCGCAGAAAAGAAATGATTTGAATTGTAAATAATGTGTGAGACAAATTATCAGATAATTTTTGTTTTTATAGTTGGGAAAAAAATGAAAAAAAAAAAAAAAAAAAAAAATATATATATATATATTGAACATGTGTGTTACAGTACAGTATGTATGCCAGCTGAATATCCTGTATGTTATGTCAGTACGAGTGTAGGAGGTATATTGTAGCAGCATTTTAGGTGGTAGGGACCATCATCCACTCACTTGATGTAGTGATGCCTACTTCTTCCTAAGCCTTTGTCATTCTTTTTCTGTGCCTACCCTCCTCTCTTCCTATTTCTCCCATCTTTCCTGCCACTTCTTATTACTTTTCTTTCCTTTACAGGTGGCTTTATATTGAGTGACAAGCCAAATGGTTTCCTGTAAGCCAAGAAACTTGACAACGCTGGGTGGTAACCATATAACCAAACCATACGTGCTCCCTACGTGTCAACAAGTGGGTTGGTGGAGGGTTAGTGCCCCTCCCCGTAAAACAAATAACTCAAGTAAGTCAAATGGCCACCCCTTACGGGATTATGGCTTCTGGCAATAGATAGATAGATAGATTTTAAACATAATTCTCATACTTATAAGGTTTATTGGGGTGTTTTAACGGCTTACCCATTTAGTTTAACCAAGTAGGTAGAATTCCAATGCATGGCACATTTATAATTATAGGTGATGTATGGACGTGGAGGCGGTTTGTTTGTGGCCACCCCGTAAGGGATTAAGGCGTCTGGCAATAGATAGATAGATGTATGGACTATGGAAGTGGTTCTTAATATGTTATGAGATACTTCAGTCCTGAGGTACCAAGAGATCTGTCAAATATTTAAAACTATATTGCTTTCCTTTAGAACACAATGTTTTTATCACCTTTTGTTAGGTTAATTTTGACATTTCCCGGCTCCACATAACTTAGCTAAGATTATTATGGTGTGCAAGGCGAGGCAAATGCACTTGACTCACAGATGCATTGTTGTTGCTTTATTCCATCAGGATCGTAAAAAAAAACTTCATTTTTCACCCAGAATCATTTCCTTGTTCTATTTTTTGCCATTTCCACTATCATGAGTTATCTAAATATTCCAGTTCATACTTTCATAGGCCCCAGAAAGACCCCAAAAGTACTTAATTTTCAACAGTTTTCCTTTGGGGAGTCAGCGCCCCCCCCCCCAGACCCCCCCCAGCTGCAGAGGCTTGTTTCACTCACGTCCCTCCACCTTTTCAAGAATCTATAGACATCTTCCTCCCCCCCTTGTGAACTTTCTGGCTACGCCCCTGATATAGCCCTGGAGGAACGAACAGCCTCTCACTATTATTCCTTAGGAGACACTGGACTGATGTATGGTAGGTCTGAACTTGAAAAAATAAAGCAGTAAGCAGAGGCGTGGACGCGTTCTGTACTTGTCTCGCTGACTCTCTCTCTCTCTCTCTCTCTCTCTCTCTCTCTCTCTCTCATGTGATTTATTTATTTACTTATTTATTTTTAAAGGTTTATTATTATTATTTATGCCCCATACGATTTCAAGACCCTCAAGGGGGGGCCTCCTCCGCCCTCCCCCCCTTCGCTACGCCCCCGTCTCCCTTCCCTTCTTCCCTCTGCTCCCTCCCCCTCCCCCCCTTCGCTACGCCCCCGTCTCCCTTCCCTTCTTCCCTCTGCTCCCTCCCCCTCCCCCTTCTTCCCTCTACTCCCTCCCCCTCCCCCTTCTTCCCTCTACTCCCTCCCCCTCCCCCTTCTTCCCTCTGCGCCCTCCCCCTTCTTCCCTCTGCTCCCTCCCCCTCCCCCTTCTTCCCTTCCCCTCCCCCTGATTTACCCTCCCTTCCCCCTCCATCCTGTATCTCACTTTCTCTTCTCCCTTCCTCTCTTATCTCCCCCTTTCCTTTATCATTCTCTCCTCCCCCCCCACTTCCTGCCCTTTCTCCCTTTTTGTTAATATTCTTTCTGTCTGTCTGTCTGTCTCTCTCTCTCTCTCTCTCTCTCTCTCTCTCTCACACACACACACACACACACACACACACACACACACACACACACACACACACACACACACACACACACACACACACACACGCAGAGGCAGTGAAATGAAGGAGGAAAACTATGAGGGGTTTTAGAGGAGGAGGAGAAGAGAGAAGAGGGAGGAGGGATGGAAGGGAAGAGAAGAAGAGGGGGAGGTAGGGAGAGAATAGTAGGGAGGAGGAGGAGAGGAGGAAAAGAAGAGGGAGGAGGGATGGAAGAGGAGAGGAGAAGAGAGGAGGTAGGAAGAGAAGAGTAGGGAGGAGGAGAGGAGGAAAGAATTGGTAAGGGAGAGACAGAGAAGTTAGAGAGAGAGAGAGAGAGAGAGAGGGAGGAAATATGAGGAAGAGGGGAGGAGGAGGGGAGAAAAAGTTTGTGAGTTGAGGATATGAGAGAGAGAAGTTTGGGTGGGGGGAGGGTGAGGAGTGGGAGGAGGAGGGTGGAGGAGTGGGAAGTGGGAGGGTGGGGAGTGAGGAAGTGGGAGGAGGAGGGTGGTGGAGTGGGAGGGAGAAAGGGAAGAACAGGGTTGGGTATCTGGGAGAGGGGAGGAAAGGGGAAGGGAGGGGAGAGAGTGGGGTAAGTTGGGGAGAGAAAGGGAAAGGGATGAGTAGAGTTATTTGTGAAGGGGGAGAGGGGGGAGGATGGAATATTTGGGAGGAATTTTGGGATGAGGAGAGAAGGGTGTTTGGTGTACTGGGGAGGAGGGTTGAAGTGGGGAGTGGCGTGGGGGGGAGAGGGGAGGTATTTGAGAGGGGGGAGGGAAAAGCGGAGGGTGGAGTAGCTTGGGGAGGGGAGGGAGGGAGGGGTTAAGGAGGAGGAAAGTTACAATTGGAGAGGGGAAGAAGGGGAGGGGGTTGGAAAGTGGGGAAAGTTGAGGGGAGGGGGAGGAAAGTTGAAGATGAGGAGAGTGGCAGCAGTGGGAAGAGATTATTATTATTATTATTATTATTATTATTATTATTATTATTGTTACTACTACTGCTACTACTACTGCTACTACTACTACTACTACTACTACTACTACTACTACTACTACTACTACTACTACTACTATTATTATTATTATTATTATTGTTATTTATTGAAGTATTGATGGTAATGAGGTAAGGACTGGAAGAAATAATACCCAAATAACATTAATCAGTAATTTCTAAACTCCTTTCACCTTAACTTGGCCCAGATTTTCGGCCTGTTGCAGACTTCACGTAGCTCAGTGGCAGAATGAGAATATTACACTTCGTCTTCTCTAGAGCACTTCTTCGTGACTAGCATCATAATCGAGTGTTAATCTCATCATACAGCCAGCGTTCAAGATAGAGAGAGAGCAGTTTTAGACCAGCTTGGTGTAAAATGAGTATAGGAAATGTTAAACTGTGATGTGTAAGATGAATCGCTGACAGAAAGGTGTTAGGAAATATACTAAGTTGGTTTCCTACACTCCCTCCATTCTTTCCCTCACTCCTTCACTGCCCTCTTCATTACCCCATTCCTTCCTTCACTCCCTCCAGTCCTTCCTTCACTCCCTCCAGTCCTTCCTTCACTCCCTCCTTCCTTCACCCTATTTCTTCCTTCACTCCCTCCATTCCTTCCTTCACTCCCTCCATTCCTTCCTTCATTCCCTCCATTCCTTCCTTCACTCCCTTCATTCCTTCCTTCACTCCCTTCATTCCTTCCTTCACTCCCTTCATTCCTTCCGTCACTCCCTCCATTCCTTCTTTCACTCCCTCCTTCCTTCACCCCATTTCTTCTTTCCGTCCATTCCTTCCTTTACTCCCCGCATTCCTTGTGTCTCTTCATTCTATCCTTCACTCCCTCCATTCCTTCCTTCACTCCCTCCATTTCTTCCTTCACTCCCTCATTTCTTCCCTTCAATCAGTTCTTACCTTCTCTCCCTTCACTCCCTCCATTCCATCCTTCACTCCCTCCATTCCTTCCTTCACTCCCTCCATTCCATCCTTCACTCCCTCCATTCCTTCCTTCACTCCCTCCAGTCCTTCCTTCACTCCCTCCAGTCCTTCCTTCACTCCCTCCAGTCCTTCCTTCACTCCCTCTTCCCTTCCGTCATTCCTTCCTTCAGCTGAGTTATGGAAGCTGCCAACGCAAGGAGAATGTGGCTTATGTTTGTGGTGTCATCATTACACACACTTCACCACACTTTCACCCCACACACCACTTTCCCTCCTCCCTTCATTTTGTCACCTCGCCCGGGCCGAGTCCAGCGAGATGTTGTTTTTGGTCGAGCTTCTTTTTTTGTTTGTTTGTTTGTTAGTACTATTACGGAAAAACGGCTGGATGAAATTACATGAAACTTTCAGGATATGTGGGCACTGGTCCCGAAAGAAAGTGATTAAATTTTGGAGGTAAGCGAGTGGCCATGAAAGGTCAAAATCGAGATCACGGATTTTCAGCGGGCCACAACTCGAAACTGGTACAAGATAAGAGATATTTTTACTATTATCGACATATAGGAAGTCCCATATGGGTTTTTAATCGGTACCATGACCTTTAACCTTCACCACTTCAACGCGACGATTTATTCCAGATTATATTATCGCGGTCTCCACACAATTTTATTCGACTTGGGAAGGATGTATAGTAAACATGAGATTTATTAGGGTTGTATCTCCACTCGAAATTAAAAAGTCTCCTCTGAGCTGAAATAAATTGTCTGAAGATAGCAAGAAGACTAAGAAGGTACGTCATGGGATTCAAGGGGTTAAGTAATCTTGAAAGGTCAAACTCAGGGTCACGGATTTTCAGAAGCCTGTAACTTGAAAACACTTGGAAGTAAAATAACTGCTTTTTGGCGAGGTTTGTTGTGCCTGGCATCACTTATTATTATTATTATTATTATTATTACTACTACTACTACTACTACTAGGCTATGACGACTACTATTATGACTCTCACTTTTACTATTATTATTGTTATTATTATTATTATTATTATTTAATTTTTTGCCATCCATCCATCCATCCGTCATCTAAATAGCTGCGCAGGTTTTTGATTTTTTTTTTTTCGGTGCATTTTTTGTTGCGCTGCCTTTAGTGAGTGTGTGTGTGTGTGTGTGTGTGTGTGTGTGTGTGTGTGTGTGTGTGTGTGTGTGTGTGTGTTTGTGTGTGTTTATTGCATGTATAGTTGCTCTCTCTCTCTCTCTCTCTCTCTTTACACTTTTCTACCTGCGCTGCTATTTCGTAACTTTAGAAACCGAGTGCACTGTTAGAGTCGCGGTTTTTCGAATATTCCTCAGCTGTGTTTATATTTATGGGGTTATCTGACGGAACTGGGTAAGGATGGACAGTAGCTGAAGGTGTTTGGGGTGTTACTGGTGGTGATACTGTGGTGATGGTGATGAGAGAATGTGTTGTGAGTATGGTGATGAAGATGGTCTAGTGTAGTGTAGTGTATGTGTGGTGGTGATGTATGGTGATGTTGTGGGTACTGATGTGATGGTGACTGGTGGTGATGGTGATGGAAGAACGTGTTGTGAGGATGGTGGTGAGGATGGTGCCTGGCGTAGTGATAGTGGTGGTGTTGTAGTGTAGTGTATTATAACTATGGTGGTAATGTATGGTGATGTAACTGATATGGTGAGTACTGTTGTGGTGATGATGGTGATAGAACTTGTTATAGCTGTTGTGGTAATATGTGGTGAGGTTATGGTGCCTGGGATGGTGATGGTGGTGGTGTTGGAATAGTGTAGTGTATTGTGACTGTGGTGGTAATATATGGTGATGTTACTGATATGGTGACTACTGTAGTGGTGATGGTGGTGATAGAACATATTATAACTGTAGTGGTAATATGTGGTGAGGTTATGGTGCCTGGGATGGTGATAGTGGTGGTGTTGGAATAGTGTAGTGCAGGGGTTCTCAACCTGGGGGGAATTCCCCCCCACGGGGGAATTTAAGTGTCTCAGGGGGGCAACTGAGGCCATAGAATGGCAAGCTCAAACTGTTGTTGTATTCGTCTTTTTGTTGCCTCTGAACACACAACATAATGTGCATCAGTTAGGCCCAATTTTTTGTTTCCTCAGTGTACTGGTATTTTTATAATAATGAAGGAATACTGTGAGAAATAACGGAAGAGAAAATTTTCTCTCAGGTCCGTTTCAGTTGTTTCTGTGAGAGAAAATGTGTGTACGTGCGGTGCGAGGTGGAGGAGGCTTGTCTTTCATGTCTGATTCCTGTGTGTTCGTCCTGTCAGCTTGTTTTGTTGGCCTAAGTTGGGGAAACGGCGAAGGAACGACCAAAACCTCTCAAATCAGGGGAATTTCATCTCGACTAAAAAAAAATGCAATTATTTTTACGTATTTTATAAACTGAAACCCTGAGAGAGAGAGAGAGAGAGAGAGAGAGAGTGTCGTCATATTCCTGTACCGTCAGGTTTTCGTTATGAACGTGTACAAACTAGTGACGCTGTTGGCCCTCAGGCCTCGGTAGATTCTGTCACTCACTCTCAGTTCAAGTCCACCATACAATTGTAAACAGGTCTGTACCGTACTGTGGTCGGTCTGAGAAAACCTAACACTCCACTACAAAATAATCCATGTAAATATATATGTACTAATATGGGAATATTAAAGCAGATATTCATTATGCGTATTATTCAGGTAAGCACCTTATGAGTAAGACAGTCTTGGAAAGGCGGGCATGACATTCTGCCATATGGTGGAAGGGGTGAATGGGGCAAAAAAGGTGGAGAATCACTGGTGTAGTGTATTATAACTGTGGTGGTAATATATGGTGATGTCACTGGTATGGTGGCTACTGTAGTGGTGATGGTGGTGAAAAGGCATGTTATAGCCGTAATGGTAATATGTGGTGAGGTTATGGTGCCTGGGATAGTGATAGTGGTGGTGTTGGAGTGGTGTAGTGTATTATAACTATGGTGGTGATATATGGTGATGTTGTTACTGGTATGGTGTATACTTTTGTGGTGATGGTGAAGGAACATATATAACTGTAGTGGTAATATGTGGGGAGGTTATGGTGCCGGGGATAGTGATAGTGGTGGTGTTGGAAGTGTAGTGTACTATAACTATGGTGGTATTGTATGGTGATGCTACTGATATGGTGACTACTGTAGTGGTGATGGTGGTGATAGAACACAATATTGTAACTGTAGTGATAATATGAGGGCGACAGGACGACGTGGAGGCGATTTGTTTGTGGCCACCCCGTATGGGATTACTATTGTGGTGATGGTGAGAGAACATTGTAACTGTAGTGATATTATGAGGTGATGTTATGGTGCTGGAATGGTAATATGGGGTGATGTTATGGTGCTGGAATGGTAATATGTGATGTTATGGTGCTGGAATGGTAATATGAGGTGATGTTATGGTGCTGGAATGGTAATATGTGATGTTATGGTGCTGGAATGGTAATATGTGATGTTATGGTGCTGGAATGGTAATATGAGGTGATGTTATGGTGTTGGAATGGTAATATGTGATGTTATGGTGCTGGAATGGTAATATGAGGTGATGTTATGGTGCTGGAATGGTAATATGGGGTGATGTTATGGTGCTGGAATGGTAATATGGGGTGATGTTATGGTGCTGGAATGGTAATATGAGGCGATGTTATGGTGCTGGAATGGTATGTGATGTTATGGTGCTGGAATGGTAATATGGGATGCTATGGTGCTGGAATGGTAATATGTGATGTTATGGCGCTGGAATGGTAATAGGTGATGTTATGGTGCTGGAATGGTATGTGATGTTATGGTGCTGGAATGGTAATATGTGATGTTATGGTGTTGGAATGGTAATATGTGATGTTATGGTGCTGGAATGGTAATATGTGATGTTATGGTGCTGGAATGGTAATATGTGATGTTATGGTGCTGGAATGGTAATATGAGGTGATGTTATGGTGCTGGAATGGTAATAGGTGATGTTATGGAGCTGGAATGGTAATATGAGGTGATGTTATGGTGCTGGAATGGTAATATGTGATGTTATGGTGTTGGAATGGTAATATGTGATGTTATGGTGCTGGAATGGTAATATGAGGTGATGTTATGGTGCTGGAATGGTAATATGTGATGTTATGGTGCTGGAATGGTAATATGAGGTGATGTTATGGTGCTGGAATGGTAATATGAGGTGATGTTATGGTGCTGGAATGGTAATATGTGATGTTATGGTGCTGGAATGGTAATATGTGATGTTATGGTGCTGGAATGGTAATATGAGGTGATGTTATGGTGCTGGAATGGTGTCTTGTATCAGAACTGTTGTGGTATTGAGCTGCAGCATACTATTACTGCAGGTGCTTGGAGTGGAGTAGAGTTCATGCACCTCATCTTGGCAGCGGTGTTCGTATATTTGCGGCTTATTTCCCAGAGCTCAGTGGCGGAGAAAGACTATAGCCCGTTTGTTTTTCATCAGAGAGTCCCCGGCCACTGCCTCA
>NC_137022.1:2315000-2522500 GCF_032717465.1 Coenobita brevimanus
TTGTTTTTTTCTTGGAAGGAACGGTTTGTGGGCTCCTGGCCTTTGGTTCCTTCTTCCTTGTATTAAAAAAAAAAAAAACCTGCTCGTATTCTCGTCGGTTAATGAAACTCCTTAACACATTTTCCTAAGCGATTTATTTTAATGCACGCAGCTTTCCCCTTCTGTGTTAAATAATTCCATCCAATAAGCCATACTCTGCATAAATAGCGTACAGAAGGATATTCACCACCCATATCCAAAACCAAATCGTTGAGGAAGAGTTGTTAGGGAGCTTCCTTAACCGGCTGGAATGAGGCAGTATTAACACTACCAGCTTCTTATAACTAACTCGTCCCTGAATAAAATCGTCCCTCGTTACCGGGAATAATTGCTAATAATAATAATAATAATAATAATAATAGTAATAATAATGAAAATGACAATGATAGTAGTATGGCAATAATAGTAGTAGTAGTAGTAGTAATAATAATAATAATAATAATGATAATGATAATAGCAGCAACAATAATAATAACAACAACAGGAACAGTAAAAATGATGATGATAATAATAATGATAATAACGATAATAATAAATAATAGCAATAATAACCAACAACACTAATAATAACACTAATAATAATAATAATAATAATAATAATAATAATAATAAGTAAATAATAATAATAATAACCACCATATCAGTACAATGGCGTCCTCTTAACCACTTCAATCCGATTATGTATTTCCCAGACCATGAAAAAGTAAAAAAAAATAAATAATAATAATAATAATAATAATAATAATAATAATACTTTCCCTCTCGTTGCATATGTCTGTGTTCCTTATCTTCCTTCTGATACGCCTTGTTATCAGTGCATACCTCATTGATTTTCTTATCTCGACTCATCTTTGTCCTAACTTGGGCAGATCTGAGACGGCTCTGTGTGTGTGTGTGTGTGTGTGTGTGTGTGTGTGTGTGAGAGAGAGAGAGAGAGAGAGAGAGAGAGAGAGAGAGAGAGAGAGAGTGGTGTGTGTGTGTGTGTGTGTGTGTGTGTGTGTGAAAGAAAGAAAGAGAGAGAGAGAGGTGGGATTTAGTCATGTTTATCTGGTACTGTTGACTGAAGTGGTGTGTGGAGATGTGTGTTTTGAAGTTAGTGATGTGTGTGTGTGTGTGTGTGTGTGTGTGTGTGTGTGTGTGTGTGTGCAAATTTTCCCTTATGAACCACTTTCATTTACCTCAGAAATTACTTCCTGTTTTTGTAAACGGATTAACAGATACGGTATCGAACATCCGCATTCTCGTATTCCCTAACACCTCTTCCTTTGCGATTTATTTTCGGATAAGGCTGGTGAATATCGGAGTGCAGGTTTGGTGCCCATTTCATGAGGGTAAAAATATACTCCTGTTGCACCCCTTTCATCACGAGGACGTGTATTTTATAATGTCGTAGCTAATGTCGGACTATTGAAGCTAGGAGGCCCCTCGTATTGAAGGATAGTAAAGCGTAATCAGATTGTGTGGGTATAGCAAGAATGAAGGGATGTCGTGTGTGTGTAGAGGTTAGAAATGATATATAAGGGAACTCTACCATTTCTTCTGGAAAAACACACACACAGTTTATATATATATATATATATATATATATATATATATATATATATATATATATATATATATATATATATATATATATATATATATATTTTTTGTGAGAAATTGTGCAGACTATCTTATATTTCACAGTTTTGTATCAGTGAATTGCGTGTGTGTGTAGAGGTGCAACTCAGATGTAATATAAGGGAACTCTTCCATTTCTTCTCCTGCAAATACACACACACTGTTTATCTCATGTTTTTTGTCGAGAAATTGTGTATACTATCTTATATTTCACAGTTTGTATCATAGTGAGGTACTGAAGGTAGGAGATGGTAGAATGTGCAGGTCTTGTAGTTTTGTGTAATTGGCATAACGTTCGGTCGCCTCTTCTACATCTTTCTCCATGGACTTCGAAATTTCAGCCGTTAGTCCGCGGCAGCTGTGACTAATCGCTGTATTTAGCAGTGGATCGGTTTCATTTAGCGTTGGTAGGTACGGTTTGACGAGCTTCATATTCCCGAGAGAGGCAGCAACGGGATTTTTGATGCCGACTGTACGAGTGTGCAGGTCTCGGTTTAATTTGGGGACGCGTTACGGTTTCTTATGAAAGGTTAAGTATAATTTATTTTAACCACAGTATTTGTTCTCCCGCCACACTCATACTTCCTCAGCTGAACAAGGTCGTAGGGCGGTAGCAAGAATTAACCCCTTCAGTTTCTCGACATTTAAAATTTATTCTTTTCGTTAAACGATTTGTTTTTCAGTTGATGGAGCGAAATAAAACACTGAATGGATTTATTGAGACTTTATAATCCCTACTGTACAAATAATATCCAAAGCCCAACCAGATCGTCACGTGACTGAAAGGGTTAAATTCTGTTATCGTAGTGAAGGGGTGTTAGTTTGGGGCGTCTCAGTTGATTTATTTCCTCAGCGGAACGTAAAAGTAATCCAGTCTCAGGAGTGACGTAAACATAGCGTCATCGGAGTTCACCAATGCAGTCAGATGTAGTTTTAGTTTTTTCTTATTACTCCCAGGCGATTATATTAAGCACAGGAGAGACATATTGACACAGAAGAGTTAAATATTGCTTTTGTTAACCATTTTACTGCTAGAGGAAGTACATTCTGAACTGAAAAAGGGAAGGATAAAGAAGTCTGCCTGTCCAGTCGGATTTGTTTATATTTTCCCTCTATTTTTTTTTTTTTTTTTTTTTTTACGTGTCCGACTGTGGGCAAAGGCTTCGGGGCCTATTTCTCGGGAGCAGTGGCTCATCCCAAGGTCCAGTAGTCCTCCTACACCTCTACATGTCACCACTTCGGCGCTAACACTCACCATCCATATTCAGTACATGCTAGGGCTCTTTCGTACAGGACTGATGTATTGGTATTAGCGGGGATATTTCCTTGGGGGAAGCAGATAGATTTTTACATGTCGGCGGGTCTTCTGGTAGAATAGGAAAGTCTGCTTTTATGAAATTCAGATCTTTGAACTGTTCCCTGCCCCAGCCGGGACTCGATCCTGGGTCCATTAGGACTGCAGACCGCCTCCCTACCGATTCAGCCACCGCCTCCCCAAAGGAGGCGAGGACAAGAAGCCTACGAGATAAGATAAGGTGTATTGACTCCAGGGTGAGTGGACCGATAAGAAGTCTATTGATATCCAGACATTGCTCAAGTCTTTCTCTATGGAGGGTTAGTTTGTTGATTTGTTTATTGTTAAACGAATTTACTGTGTGTGTGTGTGTGTGTGTGAGAGAGAGAGAGAGAGAGAGAGAGGTAGTAGTAGTAGTAACTTGCGTGGGGTGAGAGAGTGTCATATTAAAGGTGAACATGACTCCCCTCCCCTCCCCTCCCCTCCCCTCCCTTCCCTTCCCGTCCCTTCCTTTCCCCTCCTCAATTGTCCCCTTTTCACTACCGTACCTCTCCCCATATCCTTTCTTCCCCCCATCCGCATCCTTCTCCCTCTCCCCTCCCCTTCTCCTTCTCCCCTCCCCTCCCCTTCTCCTTCTCCCCTCCCCTCCCCTCCCCTTCTCCCCTCCCCTCCCCTCCCCTTCTCCCCTCCCCTTCTCCCCTCCCCTCTCCTCCCCTTCTCCTTCTCCCCTCCCCTCCCCTCCTATCAGTACCGGATATTAATGTTAAGCCCTTCACTACAAGGCGCCTCTTCTCAACTGAATATATCCGTCATAACCATCCACTCATGTGATTAAGTCCATTGGTGTATTCTTGCCTGCTCCACACGATATTTTTACTATTACAGATCCATCTATCTTACTATTGCCAGACGCCTCAATCCCGTAAAGGGTGGCCACAAACAAATCGCCTCCATGTAGCTCCGTCCCCCGCCATTTCGCTGCCCTTCTCCCAGCTCATACCCCCCCCTTACAAGTATCTCTCCATCTATAGCCAGACTCCTCAATCCATGAAGGGGTGGCCACAAACAAATCGCCTCCATGTCACCTTGTCTTCTGCCATTAGGATGTCCTCCCTCCTTGCAACTCATATCTCATATCTCATTATTTCTCCTTCCATCCCTCCACCTCATCCTCGGTCTCCCCCTCCCACTCCACCCCACTCACATACACTCCTCTACTTGAAGGGGTTAATGAAGATAGCACTTAAGCTCAACAGTCATCGCAACACCTATGTCAGTCCGATTTATTTTTCATGTTACGCCAGAATGTTATATTGTGAGCCATTTATGTCATTTAAATATGCTGTTTAAATATGTCGTTTAAATATGCTGTTTAAAAATGTCGTTTAAATATGCTGTTTAAATGTCGTTTAAATATGCTGTTTAAATGTCGTTTAAATATGCTGTTTAAATATGTCGTTTAAATATGTCGTTTAAATATGCTTTTTAAATATGTCGTTTAAATATGTCGTTTAAATATATCGTTTAAATATGTCGTTTAAATATGTCGTTTAAATATGCTGTTTAAATATGTCGTTTAAATATGTCGTTTAAATATGTCGTTTAAATATATCGTTTAAATATGCTGTTTAAATATGTCGTTTAAATATGCTGTTTAAATATGTCGTTTAAATATATCGTTTAAATGTGCTGTTTAAATATGTCGTTTAAATATGTCGTTTAAATACATCGTTTAAATATGTTTAAATATGTCGTTTAAATATATCATTTCAATATATCATTTAAGTATGTCGTTTAAATATGTCGTTTAAATATGTCGTTTAAATATGTCTTTTAAATATGTCGTTTAAATATATCGTTTAAATATGTCGTTTAAATATGTTGTTTAAATATATCGTTTAAATATGTCGTTTAAATGTATCGTTTAAATATATCGTTTAAATATGTCGTTTAAATATGTCGTTTAAATATGTCGTTTAAATATGTTGTTTAAATATGTCGTTTAAATATGTCGTTTAAATATATCGTTTAAATATATCGTTTAAATATGTTGTTTAAATATGTCGTTTAAATATGTCGTTTAAATATGTCGTTTAAATATGTCGTTGAGTATGTCGTTTAAATATACCGTTTAAATATATCGTTTAAATATGTCGTTTAAATATGTCGTTTAAATGTTTAAATATGTCGTTTAAATATATCGTTTAAATATATTGTTTAAATGTTTTTTAAATATATCGTTTAAATATGTCGTTTAGATATATCGTTTAAATATCGTTTTGCATAAGTAGCAGACAAGATGATGATCAGAATAAGTCGCTAATAAATAAGTGTTAGGTAACCTCCAAAGCCAGTTAGAATACGACTCAAAATGTTTCTTATGGGGGCCGAAATTAGATTACAATATCGTCATCGTTGTGAAGGGGTGACCTGTGGAAATTTGAATGTGTAGATGCAGATGTTTGAAGTGAAATTATTTTGATCTGGGCAATTTTTGAGTTATTGTAGTATCGTTAATTTGGTTTATTGTGAAAAAATATATAAAAAGTATTAATTTGAAAGGAGAGAGAGAGAGAGAGAGAGAGAGAGATTGGCACTTAATTGGGTACGAGTAACGGAGGGAGAGAGATGGGGGGAAGGAGGGAAGACAGGAGGAGGAGGTAAGAGTGAGGAAATAGAAAGGAGGGAAGGAAGGAAGGAAAGTGCGAAGGGTCGAGAGAGAGAAGAAAGCAGGAAGTAAGGAAGAAGGAAGGAAGGAAGGAAGATGGCAGTTAGGGAAGAAAAGGAAGAAAGGAAAGAATGAGGGAGAGGACAGTGAAGGAAGGAGGGACGAGAGTGGATAATGAAAGGGAGGAAGGGAGGAGATTGGAGGAAAGAACGGAGGAAGGGAGTGGAGATAGAAGGAAGGAGGAAGGGAAGAGTGGAGGAAGGAAGGAAGGATGAGAGTAGAGGGAAGGAAGGAGAAATGGAAGTGTGGAGGAAAACAGGAAGGAAAGAGGGAGGGAAGGAAGGCAGAGTGAAGGAAGGAGAGAGGAGGGAAGGAAGAGAGTAGAAGGAATGAAAGAGATGAAAGTGGAGGAAAGGAAGGAAAGAGGGATGACCATGGAGGAAGGAAGGAGGAAAGAGAGAATGAACGAAGGAGGAAGGAGGGGCGAGAAGGGAGGGATGACGGCGTGGGGAAGAGGAGGAGGAGAGGTGAGGGAAAGAAGGTGGTGTTAAAGCAAGGAAGGAAGGAAAGTAGCAAGGAGAGAAAAGATGAAGGAAGAGGGGAGGGGAAGGAGGAAGACAGGAAACGAGAGTAGGAAGGAAGGAGGGAAGGAAGGAAGGAAGGAAATGCAAGAGGGTGGGGATGGGGAGCAGGAGTGGGAGACCTTTAATGACCTGCCAGCGGGTGGTTAAGTGGGTGGATGGGTGAAGTATGGCTGGGTGAGTGTGTGTGTGGGTGTGGGTAGGTGGGTGAGTGTACGTGGGTGAGTGTGTGTGTGTGTGTGTGTGTGTGTGTGTGTGTGTGTGTGTGTGGGTGGGTGGGTGGGCTGATGAGTGGGTGGGTGAATGTACGTGGGTGTGAGGGTATAAGTGGGTGAGGTGGGTTGATTGATGGGTATGTGGGTTGCAGAGTGACACGTGGCTATAGGTGGGGGAGTGGGTGGGTAGAGGAGTGTAAGTGGGTGGGTGGGAGAAGGTATGGATGGGTGAGGCGTAAGAGAGAAAGGGGGGGGGTAGGACAAAGCAGATATGAACTATCGGTACAATGTGTGTGTGTGTGTGTGTGTGTGTGTGTGTGTGTGTGTGTGTGTGTGTGTGAGAGAGAGAGAGAGAGAGAGAGAGTCATTCTGTATGTGTAATTATTCTCACTCTTGGCTGTCCTTCCCTCCTCGCTTTCCAATACAATCATTTTACACCTCGTTACCATTCTCTCTCTCTCTCTCACACACACACACACACACACACACACACACACACACACACACACACACACACACACACACACACACACACACACACACACACACACACACACACACACACACACACACACAATTCAAGCACATGTGGACAGAAGTGCTATG
This sequence comes from Coenobita brevimanus, assembly GCF_032717465.1. NCBI lineage: Eukaryota > Metazoa > Arthropoda > Malacostraca > Decapoda > Coenobitidae > Coenobita > Coenobita brevimanus. Next base: position 2,322,024 of record NC_137022.1, read on the forward strand.
ATGGTGCAGGAGTCAGTCAGAGATGCAGAAATAGTGCAGAGTGATGGAAAACAGTGTTTCCTCTGAGAGACTGTATAGAGAAGTAACATGCAGAGGAAATGAAACGAGTACAGTAGCTCAGAATTGAAGCATTTGTCGACAGAAGTGATATCATGGCCCAGGAGTCAGTTTAAGATGTAGAAATAGTGCAGAGTGCTTTCCAGCCTGGCAATAAATGCAGGAATGGAATGAAGGAAGGAAGACTTGAATTAATGCCGGGCACACCATCCATCGGGCAGAATCGGTAGAGAGGCGGCCTGCAGTCTTAAATGGACCCAGGTTCGAATCCCGGCTGGGGCAGGGAACAGTTTGAGGATTTGAATGTCATCAAAAGCAGACTTTTCTGATCTGCCAGAAGACCCGCCGACATGTCATAAAAGTACCCCCGCTAATACCAATACACCAGTCCTGCATGAGACAGCCCTAGCATGTATTCAATATGGACGGTGGGTGTTAGCACCGAAGTGGTGACATGTGGAGATGTAGAAGGACTACTGGGCCCCAAGGAGGACTACTGGGACTTGGGAATTGGCCCTGAAGCCTCTGCCCAGAGTCGAACACGTAAAAAAAAAAAAATACAAATGAGGTTCGCTATTGACATTATTTAGCTATCGATCAGTCATCAGTGTCGGTGGAGAGGAAAACTGGAGAGACTGTAGCACTCCTGATGCCGACAGTATATTGCACAGTATCCCTCCATCATTAGTCGACGCTATGCAACTCTAACATGTACAGACCCATGCCAACACAGCCATGCATAGCCTCCAGCAAAACAGCATCCTCCACCAACCGGAATCGCCCTCAGATATCCCATAAAAACTGTTCATCCTAGAGGGAGACAAATTTCACCAGGCCAGTTCACAGTGTATGCAGCACGTACACGAAATACAGCTCAACCAATCCACTCACCGTGAATCTGCCGAACACCACAGCACGCAGTATATATTAACGTAAATCTTGTTATAAATCCTTCTTGCACAAAGCACAGCATGTCCACTCTTTCCTCACTTTATGGCCGCTCAACACAGCCCAACACAGAATATATATAGGAGGTCTTTGTTCTGTATCGTTTTTATACATCTCACAACCAATCCACTCGGTCCTCACTGATACAGCAGCTCAACACACCCCAGCACACAATGTATATAGGAAATCTTTATCGAAATCGTTCTTATACGACTCACAACCAGTGCACCGTTTCCTCTCTGTATAGTAGCTTAACACACCACAACACACATTATATATTACTGAAAATATTGTTATAAATCTTTCCTAAACGACCCAGAACTAGTCCACTCTGCCCTCACCTTGGCTAAATGCACTTCAACACACCCCAGCGCACAATGTATATAGGAAATCTTATGTTCGAAATCGTTCTTATACAACTCACAACCAGTGCACCCTTTCCTCACTGTATAGTAGCTCAACACACCAAACACACATTATATATTACTGAAAATATTGTTATAAATCTTTCCTAAACAACTCACAACTAGTCCACTCTGCCCTCACCTTGGCTAAATGTAACCCAACACTCCACAACACACAATGTATATAGAAAATCTTTGTTCTAATTCCTTCTTATACAAAGCTCAGCCCGTCCACTCTGTCCTCACTTAGGCTAAATGCAACCCAACCCAACACAACACACAATGTATATTAACGTAAATCTTATTATGAATCTTTCTTTAAACAGCTCACAACCAGTCCATTCTGTCCTCAATTTATGGCAGCTCAACGTACCACAACACACAATATATTGGCGTAAATCTTGTTATAAATCTTTCCTAAACAACTCACAACCAACCCACTCTGTCCTCACCTAGATGCAGCCCGCAAACCACAACACACAACGCATAGTAGTGTAAATCTTTATAATTCTTAACATTTCATTTTACCATAACCTACAGAAAATTACACAAGGCGTATTAGCAGTGCGGCTCCTATAATCCACTCGGTTGAATAAAATCCTGTGGTGCTGGCTAGACTTATCCACACCAGGAAAGGGGTAATGGTGAAAATACTATACTCTGTTCACTTTCACTTGTTCTACAATTGCCGCATCTCTGCCTTGAACGTTGAGTTGGAACAAGAGATTAACAGTAGAGTATGATGCTAGTCACGAAGAATTCCACGTAAAGAATGTAGGGCCGTAGCGTTGTCTTTATCACTGAGCTTTGTGAACTAAGCTGCAAAAGGACAAAAATATGGGTCAGGTTAAGGTGAACGAACTGTCTGTAACTCTCTCCCAGTTGAATAAAATCGTCTGGCATTAGGCGAAGTAGGATACAGGGAGCCAGAGCTGTCCTGACCATGAGAGGGGACGTATTCCACTTATTCCACTGCTGCATATAAAGCTGATTTGCCAATTACCTCAGCTAAGACACCAGTTGTAAGAAAACGGTTATATTGGAACTGGAAAAGTGATTTGTTCCTCTATGTACAGTTGCGGACATTAATATCTATCTGTCTATCTATTGCCAGACGCCTTAATCCCGTAAGGGGTGGCCACAAACAAATCGCCTCCATGGTGTCCTGTCCCCCGCCATTTCACTGTCCTGCTCCCAGCTCACACCCCCCTCTCTCATATACCTCTCCACTCCATCCCTCCATCTCATCCTTGGCCTCCCCCCTCCTCTCCCTCCTTTCACCTCACTTATACACTCTCCTCGTCAGTCTCTCACTCTCCATCCTCTCCACATGGTCTGGGTGAGGTGGTTAATGGGTGAGGCTGTTTACAGATGGCACAGATGGCTGAATGAAACTTTATAGACAAAATATAAGTGACAGATGGGTGAATGAAACTTTATATTAGGCTAAACAGATGACACAGATGGATGAATGACACTAAGACGAAACGTAGATGACACAGATGGATGTATTAGACTGAAACTAAACACAGATGGATGAAGGAAGGCTTAAACAGGCTTCTTCTGCGTGGCTGGTTGGGAAGATGAACAGAGAAATGGCTGACGTGGATGATGAGTGGGTGAGTTTAGAGACTGAGATTGTTAGAACCGAAAGGGCAAAGTTGTGGACAGACCCCAGTGTTTTATGATCGTTTGTAAAGCCTGTGGTAAAGATATGTGATAAAGAAATGTGATAAAGATAAAATATGTGTAAGGAAATGTGATACAGATGTGATAAAAATATGTGATAAAGATATGTGGTTAAGATATGTGATAAAGGTAAAATATGTGATAGATATGTGATAAAGATATGTGATAGATATGTGATAAAATATGTGATAAAGATAGGTGAAAAAATATGTGATAGATACGTGATAAAGATGTGAGATAAAATATGTGATAAAGATTTGTGAAAGATAAAATGTGATAAAGTATGTGATAAAGAAATGTGATAAAGATATGTGATAAAGATAAAATGTGATAAAGATATGTAATAGAAATAAGTGATAGATAAAATATGTGATAAAGATAAAATATGTTTGAATCTTACCGTTGCTGCCCACTTTCTGACAAGGGATGTTGGCTTAACGCATCAAAAAATGACAGATGTTCCATTAATTCATTGTCAGCCATTTGGGACTTTTTATTTATTTATTTATTTTAATGCAAGGAAGAAGGAACCTAAGGCCAGGAGCACGCAAACCGTTCCTTCCAAGAGAAAAACGAATTCAAAAGAGCGCCAAATTCAAGATCCGTTCATTTCGAGATGCCTGGACACACTGCGTTTGAGAGACTTGCTAATACCCACGTGCACTGAGTTTTGGTAATGCGACTGGAATTTAGCAAGTAATGAGTGGGTGGATTTAGAAGCGAATTGCATGTGGTGGCGACCATCATCCACTCACTTGATGTAGTGCTGCTTACGTCTTCCCTCTCCTCATCACTTTTTCTGTGTCTGCTCTCCTCTGTTCCTATTTCTCCCATCCTTCCTGTCACTTTTTATTACTCTTCTTTCCTTTTCAGGTGGCATTGCGTTCAGTGACAAGTTTAATGGTTTCCTGTAAGCCAGGAAACCATTTACAACGCTGGGTGGTAACCATATAACCAACCCATATATGTTTCCTACGTGTCAGCAAGTGGATTGGCGAAGGGTTAGTGCCCCTCCCAATAAAACATCTAACTCAAAGACAAACGGTCTCCCCTTACAGTATTATGGCGTCTGATAGATAGATAGATAGATAGACAGACCTTAAATGGCAGGGTAGTCGAGTGGGTGAGAACGTTGACAGATTTTAAAATTTCAAAGATTTATTGAAGGTAGTCCAGATCAACTGATTTTGAGGTCTGCGAGGAGAGTGTATGTGAGTGAGGTGGAGGGAGGGAGAGGGAGGGGGAGGCCAAGGATGAGATGGAGGGATGGAGTGGAGAGGTATATGAGTGAGGGAAGTGTGAGCTGGGAGCAGGGCAGTGACATGGCGGGGGACAGGGCGACATGGAGGCGATTGTTTGTGGCCACCCGTTACGGGATTAAGGCGTCTGGCAATAGACAGATAGATAGATAGACTTAAAAAGTGTGAATTATTTCTTTGGCAAAATACTTAACATCTTAGTACTAAAATAAACTATGCTTTCTTAAATACTATCACACATGGTTGGGTTGAATGGTTGAATGGGTGGGCTGAGACGGATTATGTGGATGGAGTGAGTGGGTGAGGAATGAATGGAGTGGTTGATGGGTTTGAGTGAGTAAATTTAGGCAGGTGAGGTGGATGGATGGATGGTTGAGTATGTGAGGAGTGGATGGACGGATGGATGGTTGGATATGTGAGGAGTAGATGGATGGATGGTTGAATGAATATATGAGGATTGGATGGATGGATATGTGAGGAGTGGATGGTTGAGTATATGAGGAATGGATGGTTGGATATGTGAGGAATGGATGGGTGGATATGTGAGGAATGGATGGGTGGATATGTGAGGAGTGGATGGATGGATGGTTGGTGGATGGTTGGTGACTCCCGTGTTGGACCGGTTGGATGTGTGAAGTGGAGTGGCTTGGAAAGTGTATAGGACCTGACTGACTGGCTGACTGACTGGACCTGACTGTGCTATTCCCGGTTATCAGGAGTGAGAGGGGCAGTAAAAGGAGGCACCAGAACAGCAAGATCAGAATGATAATGATGATGATGAGGAGGAGGAAGAAGAAGAGAAGAAGGGTGGTGATGATGATGATGATGATGATGATTATGATGATGATGATGATGATGATGATGAGGAGGAGGAGGAGGAAAGATTGGGGGTAGGATGATGATGATGATGATGATGATGATGAGGAGGAGGAAAGGATTGGGATGGATGATGATGATGATGATGATGAGGAAAGGATTGGGATGGATGATGATGATGATGATGATGAAGGATGATGATGATGGTGATGATGAAGAAGGGTGATGGTGATGATGATGGTGGTGGTGGTGATGATGATGATGATGATGATGAGGAGGAGGAAAGAAGAGGAAGATGATGAAGGAAGAGAAGAGGAGAGGAAGGAAGAATAGAGGGAAGTAGCAAGGGGTAATGAGGAGGAGGATGAAGAAGATGGAGAAGGGGTAATGAAGAGAATGACAGGATGAAGAAAGATGAGTTTGAAAGAAGAGGTTACGGGGAAAGAAGAGAAGAGAGGAGGGAGAGGAATATGAGAAGGAAGGAGAGTTGGTGGTGGTGGTGGGTGAAGAGACGGAGAGACGGGAGGAAGAGGGAGGGAGGGAGGAAGAGGAGGGGGGAGTGGCATAAAAGGATAGAGAGAGAGAGAGAGAGAGAGAGAGAGAGAGAGAGAGAGAGAGAGAGAGAGAGAGAGAGAGCTGTAATCTACACCATACAACTCAAACAAGATTTTGTTTCATCTGCTGTATTTTCATGACCAAACCTCATATCTTCCCACTACCTAAAAAAAGAGAAAAGAAAGTGTTTAGGACCGTAACCAATTTTTTCTACCAACTTATTCAAAATATCGGGAATCATTTGTGTGTCAGGAGAGAGACTGACAAATGAGGAAGTGAAGGTGCATTGTGGTGTGGATGTGGATGTGATAGGAAGCGTTAGGAGAAACACACTGTGGTGGTTTGGCCATGTGGAGAGGATGGAGAGTGAGAGACTGACGAGGAGTGTACAGTCTGTGAGTGAGGTGGAGGGGGGGTGGGGGAGGGAGAGGCCGAGGATGAGATGGAGGGATGGGGTTGAGAGGTATATGAGAGAGGGGGGTGTGAGCTGGGAGCAGGGCAGTGAAATGGCGGGGGACAGGGCGACATGGAGGCGATTTGTTTGTGGCCACCTCTTACGAGATTAAGGCGTCTGGCAATATATAGATGGCTAGATTTGTGTGTCGCCTCAGATTATTATTAGTTATTATTATTATTATTATTATTATTATTATTGTGTCGCAGGAGCCTACTGGTGTCAAGTATCTGGTAGTTGTGCGAGTGAAGTTAAAATTATAAACAGTCTTAGGAACAGTTTAAGCTTATGACAGTTTGTAAATATCGCAGCCGAAGTGAAGGTTTGTAAATATCGCAGCCGAAGTGAAGGGGGTAGGGAAGAGGCTGAATGGGAAGGAGGAAGGGAAGGGAAGGAAGAATGAAGAGGAAGAGGGGGAGGAGAGATTAAAGGAAGATTAGGAGAGGGGTTAGGAAGGAGAAAGGAGAGAAATGGAGAGGAGAGGGTGAATGAGCGGGGGCGGGAGGGAGAAAGGAGGGAGAATAAGAGGATGGAGAGAAGTGAGAGGGATAGGAAGGAGGGAGGGGAGGGAGTGGACGAATGAGAAAGGGAGGAAAGGAGAACAAAGAGAGGGAAGGGGAGGGAAGGGAGTGAGACGAGTAGGGAGGAAGAGGAAAAGAGAGGAAGACATGTCAGGAGGGAGGAAAGAAGGGTGGAGGGGAAGGAAAGGTGAAGGAGGAGAGGGATGCGAGAGAGTGGAAGGTTACAACACACACACACACACACACACACACACACACACACACACACACACACACACCAAGAGATAAGGCAACAATCCAGTGTTTTTTTATGTAACTTATGCCATACAGCTTAGGTTTACAGTCTCTTTCTGTTTCTCTTCTACTCACTATGGAGGAAGAAAAGACGAGTAATGGAGGGAGGTAGAGAGGAGAGAAGGAAGGGAGGAGAGGGAGAGAGATGGCACTAAAAGGAGAGAATGGAGGGAGAGAGTGTGTGGGAGGGGGAGGAGGTAAGGAGAAGGCTGTAAAAAGTAGGAGGGGGGAGAGGAAGCAGAGGGTAAGGGGAGTGATAATGAGAGAGAGAGAGAGAGAGAGAGAGAGTGTGTGTGTGTGTGTGTGTGTGTGTGTGGTACGGGTTGGAGTGGAAGGGAAGGAGAGAGAATGAAAGGAAGAGAAGTGGTGAGGGAAGAAGGGAGAATAATGAGAGAGAGAGAGAGAGAGAGAGAGAGAGAGAGAGATGGCTATGTTGGTAGAGACGGGATGGATGGATGTGGGCTATGCAGTGAACAAATAACCATTGTACACTCCTGCCTTTCTTTCCTCTCACCATCATATAACCTCATGCACTCTTTCATCTTCACCCTTTTTTTTATATAATTTGGTGTGTTCTTAACCCTCTCATCGTCGGAACAGCTCTAGGTATTCTATTTTTCCAGTTGATGTCCTTGATTTCACCTAGGTTATGGGAACCTGATAGTGTTAATACTGTCACCATTAACTCTTATGCACAGGATGACTTGTAGTCCACTCCTGCTAAACCCAGACGATTTTATTCAGCTGAGTGAGGTATAGGAGCCTGAGAATAAGCGGACTGAGACGGTTTTGAAAGGGTACCAGTAACTAAGCAAGGGATTATTTCTCATTTACGTAAGAAGTGGAAACAGCTGTGTGTCCCTGATCTGCTCTAACTCCAGACGATTTTATTCAGCTGAGTGAGGTTTAGGAGCTTCAGAATAAGCGGACTGAGACGGTTTTGCAAGGGTAACTAAGCGAGGGATTATTTCTCAGTTACATAAGAAGTGGAAACCAGTCTCTGCGCCCCTAATCTGCTCAAACCCCAGACGATTTTATTCAGCTGAGTCGAAGGACCCTTTGTACTGATGCATATTGGCAAGGGTAACTAAGCATTGGATTATTTCTCTCAGTTATATAAAAAAGTGGAAACCGGTCTGTGAGTGTGTGTCGCCAGTCTGCTGCACGAGTGATTAGGTTTCAGGCTAGACAGACGTGAGGGAGCAAGTGTTCAAACGTGAGGTACGGTATTAGCCAGAACATGTATATATTGACACGGTGGGTCCTGTTACACTAAGCTAATTATTCTCTTCACTTTAACGAGGCGTAAAATTGCCATCTCCATCTTGAATGTTGAGCTATAACAAGAGATTAACACAAGAAAATGGTGCTAGTCACGAAGAAGTTCTGTGGAAATGATGCAGGGGTATAATATTATCTTATGTTTACACTGAGCTGCGGAAAGTAGGTTGCAAACGTAGAAATGTCCGTGTCGTTAATCCTTTCATTCCGATTACATAATTTTTAACGAAGGCGAGACGATGTAGTTTTTGTCGGTGTCTGTCTATGCGTGTACCGCATGTATCTGTAGCCTAAAAATCTCGGAAAGTTGTGGGCGAATTTTCACCAAATCTTCAGGAAACAGTAAATATGTGGATGTGCAAAAGCCTATCACTTTAGGTAAGGATTTGATCAAAGATGACTGAATGCCAGCCACCGTATACATAATCCTTCCACTGTCGCCATACAGTGCAAAAATAACGTATAAAAAGGATATTACCCAGCCATATCCAAAAATAAATCGCTAAGGAAGAGGCGTTAGGGAGCTTCCTTACCCGACGAGCATACGAGTCTTGGGGTCAACAAGACTCATACTCGTGCGTCATCGAAGTGAAGGGGTTAAAGTGAATAAACCAGACTACCAGGGGATATTAGTCACACATGTCTCGTGCTGAATGGATTGAGAGAGGTATGAAAAAAAACTAGGGTGGGGCAGTGTTATCATCAGTACACACCGGTAGCAGGTTATCAGTTGTTACATAATTATCAGACCAACGCCCTGTGCTTTTTTGAATGGTCCGGGCGCTGCTGATAAAGGCTGTGTGTGTGTGTGTGTGTGTGTGTGTGTGTGTGTGTGTGTTGCAGTCATTTTTGAAGGCGTGATTATTATTTCGTTTGGTGTGTTGGTTTGAAATGGTGCATTGATAACAAGTCGCACTTTTTTTTTTCGCTGTTTGAGTGTACCTTTTTTTTAAAATTAGTGTTGTGCATGGATTTTTGGCCCATTTTATCGAATTTGAAGTGGTATAATAATAATAATAATAATAATAACAACAACCAGGCAAAGGCATCTACAAGTGGACGCCTCAGCACGCGCTCGCTCAGAAATCAAATCTAACGATCATTGATAAAAAATACTGCGCAAATTTTGTTCACTGTTTCCAGCGTAATGTGAATACACAGATATAGATAGACAAAATGACAAATAGATAGGCAAGACAGATAGACAAACAGAATTATGATGATGATGATGATGATTTTTTAAAATGTAGTACAGTATAGGCTATAGTTTGAAGTAGTGTGGTGATAAGAGACATTATAATTAACTACGCTGATTAATATACTGTACATTTTTTTTTCCGCAGATGTCACATACTGCGGCCATCTTACAGGCTAACTTGGAGATGAAATGCCCTTGTTTGTCTTGTAGGTGTCCATATTGTTAGGGATTAAAATTTGCGTAACATTTTATCCCTACTCACATCAGGTTAGTATTCCTGTGCTGAGAGAGGCTTGGTATGTTTCTCTGCTCATAGATATCACACTGATATGTTAAGGAAGAAAGTGACGGAGACATGTTAAGTGTAAAGTAGTCGCAGTGGAGTATTAAAAGAACTTTTGTCCCTAACTGTACTTGACTCTTTCTAGGTCTGTCTAACTCCTTTACCACTTCATGCCCAGTCTTCTCACCAACCCCCTTCCCCTCACCAACCCCCTTCCCCTCACCATCCCCCTTCCCCTCACGATCCCCCTTCCCCTCATATGTCCACACCCATCCCTTCCCATTACTAATCCCTTCTCCCCTCACCAGTCCCTATTCCTCACCAGTCCATTCAGCTCACCCATCCCTTCCTCTCACCCATCCCTTCCCCTCACCCATCCCTTCTCCTTACCCACTCACCCACACCTATCCCCCAGCCATCCCCCTCTTCCCTCCACCCATCCCTTCCTTTCACCCAGTCACCCCTTTCCCTTCCCACTTCCCCATGCAGTTAGTTCCACATTACCCTCTTCAAGGTATAAGCACCTGCAGCTCATCTACTATAGTCAGGTACATTCAAGAGTAGATGATCAGCCTACTCCTTGACACACCGAGTCATTAACCAATATTGTCCTCATATACTGAAGAAGTTGATGATGCATGCATCAGCATGTCCATCTTATATCTAGAAGAACCTGAGTTCAGTTCTTAGGCTTGTCCAGTTTGTGAACTGGGCTTATCTCCCGTAGTCCGTGTTTTGCCTAGCAGTAGGATTAGGTACCTGGATGTAACACTGACTGCTACAGGTCTTGTTCCAGGGGAAGACTGAGACTTAGCAAAAATTGATAGTCTGCCTTCATGACAGTTGGGTGCCTGGATGTAACATTGACTTCTGCTGGTCATGTACCCAGGAAGACTACCATTTATCAGTATCATTTATATAGGCTCCAACATGCATGCATACATTGGCTTTGGTCACCTAATGGCAGCTGTCCATGCTGCCAAACTCTGACAGCCTCCGTGTTCAGTCACATATACCAGAGGTCACACTCTATGACCTTGTCCCATATCTTTTTCAGTTTGCCCTTCGCAACCGTACCCCTAATGTTCACACTTCTCGCCTTCTGTGCCCAGTTGTCATCCTGCATCTTCTCAACATGCCTAGACCATCTCAGTGTACCCCATCTCATCACTGCACCAATACATTCCCGTCCCATCCATCCTTTCGACTCTTCAGTCAGAAACCTAGCTCCTCCTTCCCCCAGGGCTCACATTCAAGGATGCACAATGACTTACCAAAATGATTGTCTGCTTTATTGACCTTCCTGTAGTTGATAGGCATTAATCTAAGGCTTTGTCTTCTTCCCATACAGATGATCTTGATGATGATGTGGCTGAGGTGAAGACCAGCAAGGCAGCGGTGAATGGGAGCCACCGTGGCCAGTCAACAAGCAGTGGTGGTGGTGTCGGGGGCAATGGTAGTGGAGTGGTGGCCAAGGTGGTGTTCCTGGTGCTGCTGCTGGCACTGTCCCTCGTTGTGGCGCTCATTGTGGTTGAACTCCGAGGCAAGCGGGGTAGGGCATGCCGTGTGTACCCTCCTCACTCACTCACAACTGTGGAATGCTAAGACATTTTCCCCATAAAATCAGAGCGAGGCATGCCATGTGTACTGTCATGATTAAAAATTCACTTACACATTCCTTCTGAGTGTGGAAATATAAGGTTTTGAAAGAAAAAATTTTGATACCCATCTGAAGAATACAACAAAAGAGTATGAGTATGCTGTCTGATGTTTTGGGAGGAAATATGGAAGGCATGACACAATGCTGGCTGGAGATTGTCAGCAAACTTTTGCTCTTGATGGCACTTTCAATTCATAAAAATTCATAAAATATTTATGTACAGATATTATAGAGAACAGTTCATTGTATCATTAACTTCAAAAACTAGTTCTCATTTTTAGTTGCTTGCACAGTATTATGTCATAATCATCTTTTATGTTTTGGGGGTTGTCAAGATTTTCCTGGCAGTCCAAACTGATGCTTTAGGTCTGAGTGTGTTGTATCTGTACCTGTCACAACCATAAACATGTTTTAGTCAAAAGTGTGTTGTGTTTATTAACTCATATCTTGTGAGATGCTTGTATAGGTAAGTACTTGTGGTGTTATTTGATTTAGTTACTTACTGAAACCCTTCGCAATACAGTGTTAGTTTGTGACTTTTTGTTTGTTTGTTTGTTTGCATCTCAAGAGAGAGACCATTTTCACCCATAAGATCATCAGTTGTTATAGCTCCATAATAGTTGAGAACAGGATCTGTGTGTATTAGCATTTATTACACACAGTGAACCTAAAAACAACCTCCTAAATTTTGGCATACTTTTTATGGGACACCCAGTGCAGATGGTAGGTGGTTGGCTACTCTCATCTTTGAGATTAGTACTGTATTACCAAATGAGTGAAATGTGGCCACAGTCTTGGTAACCAGCCACACAATCATCACCCTTAGGCGGCAAACTCAGTCACATGTAAATAGTGTCCTAAGGTCTTAGTAGGGGTACTTTATTGAAACCAGGAGTAGGCAGGGTTAGATGTCCCCTCAGTATCTGACAGCTCTTTGTTCAGTGCATGATGAGAGTGCTGAATGCACCTTATAATGTGGGAGTCAGACTAATTACCCCCTTTTTTTTTTTTTTTTTTTTTTTATATAAATGCAAGGAAGAAGGAACCAAAGGCCATGAGCCCGCAATGATAGTTCCCTCCAAGAGAAAAACAAAATACAAGAGAGAGCCAAATTCAAAATCCATTCATTTCGAGATGTTTGGACACACTGCGTTTGAAAGACTGGAGATCATAGGTAGCAGGAAATAGACAGAGGGAGACAGTTCCAGAGTTGACCTGTTGCATAAGTGAAGGACTGGGAGTAATGGTTCCAGAGTTGACCTGTTGCATAAGTGAAGGACTGGGAGTAATGGTTCCAGAGTTGACCTGTTGCATAAGTGAAGGACTGGGAGTAATGGTTAACTCTTGCATTAGAGAGTCGGACAGAAAAGGGATGAGAGTTTGCTGCTAGACGGGTGCTACGCGCCTGTCCTAGAGGTGGAGGAATGCATGCAGACAGTTCAGAGGAGCAGTGACCATTAAAGTAGCGATTGAAAAGAGATAAGATGCAACAGTGCGACGAAGAGACAGAGGTTGAAAGGAGTCAGTAAGAGGAGGAGAGTTAATGAGATGAAAAGCCTTTGACTCCACCCTATTGATAAGAGTTGTATGTGGGGAGCCTCCCCACACATGAGAGTTGTACTCACAGTTGTTTCATAAATGACCCCTAGATATTAGGGGTATACATACACCCCTACCCTCTCAGCAAGTCTGAGCTGAAACCATTTCTTTCAACAGTTTCTAGCAGTTGTTGAGAAGTAGTTAACCCTGTCTTTGTAATCTTACTTTAGTTACATCTAGCAGAAACCTCTCAGTAAACAGGCAATTGAATGCTAAATCTTACACCCGTAGTTCAAAAACTCTCCCAATCAGAGCAACTTTCCTGGGTGGTATTAAAAATAAAATTAAAATTGCATTATCACATTGAATGTGCCAACTGGTTTTGGTTTTGATGTTTGTAGCCCATATAATAAACACTTAATTCCTTCAGTTTGATGATGTAAGATTCTTAGTGTTCCTGGTTGGTTTTCTTTAGCTAAGGGTAGACTTTTGAAATTGGGGAGGTTATATTGTATATACCTGTAACCTTCATTTCTTCCTTTACTACTAGAGGTCATCCAGAAGCAGAATAAAATCACCTTAAGGTACAAGAACAAGTTGGTACAGTAAACACATCACTGGATTGAATAGGTTAAGGATGATGCTTTGTGTCTGTGCATCGCTCTGTTGCTACATGCCTTTATATGAGAGGTTGTGGTCACAGACAAATCACTTTCCTGTTGCCATGTCATCTCCCATCATTCTGATTTCCCTCCAATTCATACCACTCTGATTTATATACTGTACAGTACCTCTCCACCCAATCTGTCCATCTCATCGTCAGTCTCCCCCTCCCTTTTCCTCCCTTCCCCTCTCCCTCCCCCACACTTACACTCACAATACTCTCGTCAATCTCTCGTCCTCCCTTTTCCTCGTCAATTAATACAGTACAGTATATATAATTTTCACACCTATTGACACAGCTGGGATGAAGGATACAACGGAGTCAGTGATGCCAGAGGCAGCACCAGTTGTGGATCCCATTCTGGAACCTCCAGCACCGGACATACCCCCACTTGTGAGTACCATGCTGGGAAGGAGAGTAGGCTGTGTGTTGTCCCAGTGGCTGTTTAATATGCAGGCAGTTCTCACTGGAAGTCAACAAGTGTTCCAAAGCAGACCTACCCCCCCCCCCCTTGATTTTTTTTTTCCTCCAATACATTAGGTCTTGTTAATTGGGGAAACTGGCAAACTAGCTTTATAGGCAGCAAATGTACTTTAGTAAGTAATTCTTTTGTAGTTTACTGAGGACTTTAATGCCACAAAGGCCGCCAATACAAGTATCTTGTAATGAGGACTTTATGTGTACAGTATTTATATGAATGGAGTTATGAGTGAAGTTAAAGTAAGACATGAGATGGGAGGAAAGCTGATGAAGAGTGATGAGGGATCAAATATTTCAAAACTTACATTTGCAGATGATGATGTGTTGCTTGTTAATAGTAATGGGATCAGAGTTTTGTGAATGTCTGTGAGGAGTGAGATCTGAAAGTAGTTGTAGAAAAGAGTAAAGTGATGATTATTGAAAGAGAAGGTGACTTGGAGTGCAGTTTTATATTGTGTAAGTCAGTGTTCTAAGAAGTTTAAGGAGTGTTGGAATTGGTTTGCTGCTTGTTAAAATTTGAAGTGTTCTGGAGCTCATACTGCAGCTTCAGAATAGGACTAAATTCTCAGAGGAGGAGGAGAAGTTTGTACATCTTGGAGGAAAAGGTAAAGAATGAGGGTGAAAGGAATGAGTCCTGTGGGGCACTATTGAAGCATGTATTGTGAATTTTGGAGCTTTGGTTTTGGTTGAGCATGTGGGTTTTGTTTGCCTGAAAGGAAGTTGAGTACCCACTTCTTGTCATTGTCTTCCATATTTCTGTTCAAGATATGGTTGATCAGGATGTGTTTTGGTACAGTATCAGAAATAATATATGTATGTATTGCTTCTAGGGTAGTTCTGTTTTGACACCATCCAAGATCATTTGAGTCAGTTTAGAATGGTCTGTGGTGGTTGTATGCTGGGTTAAAATCCATGTTGAGAATCCGACAGAGGAATATCATGGGTGATATTCTTTCCATGAATTTGAATGGTGTTTGAAGCAGAGATATAGGGCCATATGATGGTGGATTATCGGTTAGTTTCCCTTTCTTGAGCATTAGGATGAGATTTTGTTGTGAGTCCAGGAAAAGGTTGAAGATTTCAGTGAGGGTATTTGAGGTGTTTGGAGTGCATGTTTGTGATCTGATATGGTCCTTCTACTTTGGATTTTCCTTGCAGTTTTTATCATTTGTTGAACTTCTTGTGAGGTAAATGGGAGGGTTGTTTGTGATTCATTTACCTGTTAGTCATTATTTTTTATTTATTGCTCTGTTTTGTGGAGTGGTCATTTTGTGGCTTATTGTTTCATATTTTATTAGACTGTGCAGTTGTTTCTTCTTTGAGGGGATGGTTCCATCACTCTTCAGTGTGGCATCTTGAATTAGTGGGCATGGAATGTTTTAGTGTATACATGTTTGGTATTGTTTTTTAAAAATCTGCTACTGTTTATACTGTCATCTAGGCTGTCCAGATAATTTTTCCATTTCTTCATTAATTGCGTTGCTTAAAGTGTTTCGAGTTTCTATATCTGTTGGACTTGGCTGTGTGCCTGTCAAACAGAACATCCATGGTGCAGGAAATTTGATGGAAATTGACCATACTGGTATTCACTTAAAGAATTTCTTAGATATGCTTACTATATTTTAATGAATACCTTTCCACATGTAACAAAACAGACTAGTAAACTGCAGTTGTCCATATACAGTATGAAGTAATGAGTTGAAGACCTTGGCCAACTTTCACTCAGGTGGGTGGATCATTGCCACCACCAGCCACTGTAGAAGACAGAGGTTTCATCACTCAGTGTCTGGCTTCTCATCAGTCATTAATACATGCTCTGTTCCTTAAGGAAATGTAGAAAATTTGATAGATCAATCAAGATTCTGGATGATATGTCACAAGCTGCCAGAAATGTCTGTTGAAAAGCACAGTGTAGCTAAGGGGTAATATGTTTCTTGAAAAATTATTTGATCACGGGAGAAAAGTTAAGTTGTTATAATATTGACTCTTGGGTTGTAGGATGTGCTGGCTCACTCGTACTTAGTCGGGTAAAAGAAGTCAGTAGTTTGAATGGATTGAGCAGTA
This sequence comes from Coenobita brevimanus, assembly GCF_032717465.1. Lineage (NCBI taxonomy): Eukaryota > Metazoa > Arthropoda > Malacostraca > Decapoda > Coenobitidae > Coenobita > Coenobita brevimanus. The sequence goes on from NC_137022.1 coordinate 2,338,190, forward strand.
ATTCTACTGATAGAGGTGACTGCTTCATCAGTGGACTGGATTGTAGTTACCTAGAGAATGGGTGGGAATATGATAATGAAAAAGCTGTACTGAGTATGAGTAATTTTAAGGTAGGAGAAAACGTGGAAGACCAAAAGATTATGAGCAGAATTAACTGTTTCCAGTTACAGTACGAATGTTTGTTTCAATTCAGGTAGTAGAAGAAGAACTGCCTGTGCCCCCCCCACCACCACCAGTGTTGCATGAAGCGGATGTGGAGGAGTACGAGCCCATGGAGGCCACTCCGCCCCTTGATGAGTATGTCAGGGTGGTGCAGCAGCCACAGGAGCAAGTGGAGGAGATACCACAGCCTGCCAAGGTTGTGGAGGAGGTGGAGGCTCCAGTGGTTGTGGAGGAAGTGGTGGAAGTGCTGCAGGTTGAAGATCCTCAGGAAGCTAAGGTGGTGGAAAAGTTAGAGGCACCAATGGAAATTCTAGAGGAAGTCCCTGTGGTAGAAGAGGTGGTGGAAGTGGTAGTGGAGGAAACACCTGTGGTGGAAGTGGTGGAAATAGTGGAGGAAACCCCAGTGGAGGAGGTTATAGAGGTTATTGAGGAGGTTGTAGAATCAAAGGAAGAGCCAAAACCTGTTGAAGAAGGACCTGCAACCCCTGTAGTAGAAAAGGTTGTAGAAGAACCTGCCATCCCTGAGTCTTCTCAGGCTGTGGTGACAGAGGAAGCACCTAGCCAAGCAGATGATGAAGAGGAAGAGGAGGAGGTGGTGGAAAAAACAGCACCCAGCCCAAGTCAAGTTGCAGAGGAAGAGGAGGAGGAGGACTGGTCTCAGTTTGGTAAGGAGGGAAGCACTGAGATGTTGACTGATGCATACTTGGGTGTGGAGAGCCTTGCATCAGAGATCCTGGCCAAGGACCCACAGAACCCCATGGTGGCCCAACTGACTCCTCACCTGGCTGGTGTTGTGCGAGCCATGGAGGATGGCCAGACTGAAGGCCTCTTGGACACACTGCGGCACATTGAGACCATCCTTCAGGACGTCAAGACTCGACTCAACCTCAACATGGTATGTGAGAGTGCTGTCTGTTTGTTTTTTATACATTTAGAGACCATTTACCTCTTCAGTTTGATGACATACTTTGTTTGGCTTTATTCTAGCTACCTAAGTCAGGGATGTGGTCTAAATTATTACAGCTTTTTCCTTACAGTTAGCACTGTAAACTGGGGGAAATGGCAGATCACCTTTATAGGCAGCAGTACAGCTTTACTTAGCATATTATTTGCAAATAATGAAAACATAATTGCATAAAAGAATATCCAAAAAAGGTTACTTATAACAAAGACTTTGTGCACAGCAAGTCTTTATTAACTGTTGCCTGTTTATCTTTTTTTATTTATTTATTTTTTTTATGCACTCACTCAACAAATTACAGAAATATTGCTACTTAAAGTTTCAATGGTACTGCACCTATAAAAATAATTTGCAGGTTTCCCCAGAATTTCAGCAGGAAAAACTTGCCATAGCTGTTTGGGAACACATCTCTGACATGTAACAAGAGCCCCTTGTTATGGGATGATTGCCAGGAAGTTGCCTCTTGTTCTGATGTTGCTGGCATTCATTTTCATGTTTGCTGTGTGCATGTAGGTAAAGGAATGCCAGTCATTGTTTTGAGTTAAGAGGTAAATAGTCAGTATACATGACATACTTGATCAAGTTTAGAAAGGAGTAATTTGTTTAGCATTTGATGATTTACATTTTCTTCCATCAGTGCTGAGAGATAATCATCCTTCTTAATTGTGGAAGAACATTATAAATATGCTGCTTCTAACCTTCCTTTGCTAACAGGTAACATTTGCATGTGCTGATTTAACAGTGTGATTTGCAGCCACTACTGATGACAACCAACATGATTCAGCTGAAACGCCTCTGCTTTTCTTCCCTCACAGCATTGGACTTACCCACTCTAATACAGTAATTCTGTATAGTGTATAACAAATTTTTTCTTTAGTGTCTGATCTAGTGATTTTGCAGTGCATCTTTATGATATATACTGTTTATAGACAAGTTGGAAAATGAAACAGACTGTATTAATGCTTTGCCTCACAGCTTCTTTAGATTACAACTACAGATTACATACTACATTGCCTCTTTCCACTGCCATATATACAGGCAGTGCTTCATGTACTCAGAAGTTGTATTCTGAAGAAGCTGTGAGGTGGAATGTCAGTATGTAGCAGTCCCATACTGGTGTTTCATTTTCCAGTTTGCAGCTTTATAATTTAAGTCAGGCAAGTGTGTGTGTGTGTGTGTCTGTGTGTGTGTGTGTGTGTGTGTGTGTGTGTGTGTGTGTGTGTGTGTGTATTTGTCAAGGCAGGCTAGGTTTGTGTGTGTGTGTGTGTGTGTGTGTGTTTGTGCATGAGTGTGTGTGTATGTCACGTGTGCATGCATACGTATGGTTTATTAGTATCATCTCCTGTAACTCTAGTTGATTATAAAGAAATGGCATGATGTACCAGAAAATGAAGCATGTTTTTTTTTGCAGTTCCAAATCAAGCACTGTAGAGTAATGTTTGTCTTGTGTGCATTACTAATAGTCATCATTTTCAGCCTAACCTATTCTAATGCTGAATAGTTTGAAAACAGATTTTTTTTTATTTATTTTTTATTTTTTTTACACCACAAGGGAGTGTTATTTGTCTTAGCGTAGCCATTGTTATGGAATAAGATATGGGTCAAATGTTGCTTTGGGAACATTGTCTGCTGGCTTGCTCGTTACAGTATGTACAGTAGCGCATGGGAATTGTATTACTTGCTGTGATATCCAGCTGGCTATCCCATCTTCCATACTGTTTAGCTTATCAGTCTGCTGAAAGCTCATTGAAATTTGGGCAGTGTGTTGATATAATTGATCATTTGTTATAGACTTCATGATAAGCAGTAATACTCCTGAAACCCAGGTTCCAGTTATTTATTATGCACTAGTTTAACCAGTCAGTATAGGAATAGTAACACTGTCCAGTACTCTTCTGCTTATATTGTGGTGGTGGTGCTGCCACCTAATGAGTAGCAGGTTAGGACTTGGGCCGGTATTTATCATTAGCTGTGAACATTCAGACGGGGCCTTGTGAATTCGCAAGCCAGTGAACGTTTCACAGATTTGTGAATGATCGTAAGAGTTATTTATCAAGCTTGTGAAGTGCTCCTAATGCTGTGAACCGATTGCAATGGTGTGACAAGTCGGCTCGCAGTGCGGAACACTTAATTTTTAAGGACGTGGGAATCGTTCACAAGAGGCGAGTCAGCGGTGGTATGAACTTAAACAATGGACTTACGCATCTGCCAACTAAGGAATTTTCAACCACGGAGAGACTTCCTCAATGACTACAGTGATTGAGAGTCAGGAAAAGATACCATTTATACCAGGAATGAATTATATTTGTGACAGACATTGTGAGAAATGAGATAACCAACTACACACGACGATGTGACGGTGTCTGCCGAGAAATGAAACTTGCTCTGACCCTTTGGTATGTGGAATGTGGCAGTGCAGTGAGGACAATTTTAGGTTATCACAACCAAGAAATAGCCAAGTGTTCACGCAGACATCTGAAGCTCTAATTACACTGGAATTACTAATTATATTTATTCATTTCCAAATGGATAAGAGACAAGTATAGGCAGAATATTCAAGGAAAGCAGACAGAATATTCAGAGATGGCAAGCAGAATGTTCAGAGAAAGCAGGCAGAATATTGAAAGAATGCAGGAAGAAAATTTAAAAAGACAAACAGATTATGCAAGGAAAACATGCAAACTTAACACAACTCTTAGCTTTTTATTTATTAATATGAAATGTATGTCAGGAAAGGAGATTTTTCATTTACAGCCCAGTGTTTCAGCATAGAGCTGCACACAAATACCCATGGCATTGGCTGATGATGTTTTGTGTACGGAATGGTGCTTGACAGTGTTGTGGGAACAGGAGTGGTGAGAGGACAATTGGGAGGTCTGTCTTTTCATATGGCTGTGGTATGGAAGGTAAAGGTGAGGGGAATAAGGCTGTAAAACACACACACAGGCACACACACACACACACACACACACACACACACACACACACACACACACACACACACACACACACACACACACACACACACACACACACACACACACACACACACAATGAGAGAGAGAGAGAGAGAGAGAGAGAGAGGGGGGCAGTGGCATTGAAGGCAGAAAATTGAAAGTGAAGAGACAAAGAAACCAGCAGGTGTCTGTTGAATACATGGAGGAGCTGGATGCAGTAGATAAAAAGACTGATAAGCGTGGCAGGATCAAGAGGTTGAAAGAGCAGTGGAGGAAAAGAACGAGAAGTGGCAAGAGTGGATGGAGGAAAGGGACTCGAATGAAAGAAGAGAGCACACAGGAAATGAAGTAAGGAGCTGTTGGAAAGAATATTTTGAAAGGCTGATGAATGGAAATGGTGAGAGTAGAAAGGCCTTGATGGTATGTAGAGAAGGGAATTAGATACTCTGGTTATCTCATTTTATCAAATGTTTTCTGACTTCCAGTCAACCCAAGCTAACCCCACCTGTTGGTTTATAGTTGGTGACTTGGATTTTATCATTATGTTTTAAGCTATGAGGGGGGGGGAGATAAAAAAAAAACTTTGGACAATTTGTAATGCTTCTTGAAGAAATTGCTAGTATAATCAAACTTTTATTGAATTAGTGATAAGTTTTTTTTTTTCTATTGCATATTAATGCCAGAGACAGTCTTAATATGTTTTTTTGAATATGGCAATCATATCCATGCTAACCTTGGTGTTCCGTCACCAGTCGCAGGTTGCGAGGTATTCACGCATGGGAGGTGTTCAGAAGACTCTGATAACTAACTCTAGGAACATCTCTCAGTAGTGAAAAGTTTTGGAGCATGGGAACAGACTCTTGTGAATGGAGAAGGCCTCTATGATAAATATGGCCCTTGGTTACTATTGGAGGCAACAATTTTTCATTAATTGTGCCTTTACTGCAACACGTATTATGCAAACAGCTGTTGATGCTGCTGATGTAATTTCCAATCATGAATCACAGTGCTTACAGTAGCAGTGAACATTTTTTAGTTATGCAAAAAATTGAAATGTCAATGACACAGAGCCCATAAAATATGACCCATCCCACCAGGGTATCAGAGAAGGTCAAAATATCTTAATTTTGAGATTACTTGACATTATATTTAAGGACTGAAGGTTGTGGGGAGTTGGAAACAAAGACTGAGAAGTAAGCAGTTAGAAAGACAAATTGAGGAAGTTGGACAGAAAAGGGATATTTAACTAAACTGATACTGCACATTCACTGCAAGGGAGGAAGGATACAAATAGAGAGTTCAGAAGAGTAGGGACCAGAGGTATACTGTGTTGACGGAAGAAAGAGAGTGGTGCAGCATTACTGAGGGCTGAAGGGAGGTGGAAGAAAGAGGGAATTGAAAAAAAAGAAAGAAAGAAAAAAAAAAAGCAACTCGACCTCATTTAGAATTCTGTATGTGGTGAGCCTCCCCACACAAGCAAATAAGCCCCAGAACGATGCAGTAATTCATTAGGTTAACCCCTTCATTTTGATGATGTTTTTAAAAATTTTGTTCTTGTCGCCTCCAGACAAGTTTACTTAGAAGGACTTCTAGAAGGTAAGAGTTGAATGAAGTTTATAACTGACCCCTTCAGTGCATAAAATCTCCTAAATTACATAGAATTGTCTGGAGTAAGCAAGAGTGAAGTAATAATACATCATCAGACTGATGGGGTTAAAGAAAGCACAGAGTCCGTTCAGGACACCTAACCTATGCCAAGCTGATTTTACAGCAGGTTACAGTAATAGTACTACTTAAGGTCCCATTGCTAGCTAGAAAGCTGATTTGTCAAGTTCCCCAATTTCCTGCACCAGGTATAGAAAAAGTTGATATATTGGAACACATCCTTGACATACAACAAGGAACACCTGTATACTGTATATATTTCTGTTTCACTAGCATTTGTTTGCATGTATCTTTTGGGGCATCTGCTTCCTCATGCTTTGCACTTTACTCACCTAATGACTCTTTTAGTATGAAAATTGTGTCCACATTCTTCTTTTCTCAATTTTAGTTTCATTTGTAATAGTAATTTTGTATAGACTTCCTATACCAGAGTGAAAGCACTTATATATTTTTAAGTAATATTCAGTATTTCTTCAGTATCACTATACAGTACTATAACTAGTTTTGTTTTATAATCAGTTGTTTAATAGATTTGTGCTTTTTTCTGTTGACAAGTACATGCAGAGCAGTGCATGACAAGCAGTAAATGTTTGCTTTGACCCCTTCAATCCAATGACATATACAGTATTTGCTTTATTATTTCTGTTACCATATGTTTTTTGCATAGGGGAGACTGTTGAACTTGAAGATAAACTATAGCTTTTATTTAACCCTTTCATTAGCCCAGATTTGTCCATAGTTGGATGAAATCACCTGTTGGTAGCAAGGGTAAAATAAGAAATATATATTTATTGCAAGCAAGCTGCTGTATTTTGTACATTATTCTTGCTACCACCAGATGATTTTAGTGTCCAGTGAGTAGTGAAAGGGTAATGAAGGCTGTATCTGGCTCCTCCCCTATGGAAAGTTTTACCTATGCTCAGTACAAATGTCTGATGGTAGCAAGAATAAAGACAAAACACAGCACTGGATTGAAGGGTATATTAAAGTTGCAAGCTGTAGCTTTGTATTGTGTTAACTTGTCAGTCTCTGCTTGCCAGGGCCACAAATGATAAAGTAAGGTAATAATAGTCTGACCAGTGTTTTAGTAAAGTATTCTGCCAATGGGATATTACTGATATTGAAGTTAAATTTTAATTTGATACTGTGAAAAGGACCTTAACATACAAAAAATATGGTTTGAAAGCATTGTGGTTGTTCTTTTGTGGTTTATCCTTTGTGGCCAGGGTGTTGTGTTGTGGTGTGGCATACCATTAACAGTTTCTTGCCCCCTCCACGCAGCCTATCATCATGCCGGAGGACGAGGATGAGGCTGGCTCCCCCACAGAAGATGATGCCGCCACACAGTCAGAGTCGCAAGTTTTAGGGGAGGAGCAGGCAGGCTCTGTCTTCCCTTCTGAGCCACAGACACAGAAAGAAGCAGAGCCAGAAGGTTCTGTGTTCCCTCCTGAGCCACAGACACAGGCAGAAGTGGAGCCAGAAGGTTCTGTGTTCCCTTCTGAGCCACAGACACAGCCAGATGTAGAGCCAAAACAAGCTGTGGTAACAGAGGCACAGGTAGTCAGTGAGCCAGAGGTGGGAGTGGGGGAGGAAGTAAAGGAGATAGTTGAAGAGGAGCTGCACCAGGAAGCTAAAGACAGGGAAGGTGAGGCCTCACAGGTTCCTGCAGAAAGTGTACCTGAGGTAGTGGTGGCAGATATTGAAGCTCAGGTGGTTCCAGCAGAAGTGGCTGAGGAAGAGGAAAATTCACAGGTATTCCCTCCAGTTGTAGAGGTTGACTTTGTTTCCCCACCAACAGAAGGAGAGAAGGATTCAACTCCAGTAGATGAGGTAGTGCCAGATCCCATTCATGTTGAACCCCTCCAACCACCTGTACAGAAAGAGGAGGAGTCCGTGTTCCCCCGTCCTGCAGAACAGGAGGAACCAGTCCCCGTTGCAGAAGCCGTACCTGTGGAAGTAATCCCTGACCCCATTGCCACTGAACCTCTCCAACCTCCAGCAGAGCAAAAGCCAGACTCTGTGTTCCCCCCTGCAGGAGAGGAGCCAATACATGCTGCAAAAGCTGCTCCTGAGCCTGTCCTTAATGAACATCCTCAAGCAGAGGAGAAAGCAGACTTTGTCTTCCCTCCATCTGCAGAGGAAGAGAAATTGGCTCCTGCTGAAGAAATAATTCTTGATTCCACCCCTAATTTGCCTGTAGAGGAAGAGAAGGAATCTGTCTTTCCTCCTCCAGTAGAAGAGGAAGACATGATTCCAGTTGAGGAAATAATACCTGACCCAATTCACATTGAACCTCTGCAGGACAAGGTAGCGGGTGACTCGCAACAACCGCCGCCATATGAGAAGGCCGACATCACAAGTGATATTGACAACAGTCTGAGGGAAGAGTTGGACGCTGCCGACAAACTTCTACCTCGGGTGAGTTGAAGGATGTGAATGTAGCAACTGTAGTGTTGTGTGGTGACTCTGCCAAGGATTCATTATAATGTATTTGTTTTAACCTGACAAAGATCCCAAATCTTGTAAGTTCAGCTGATGGTCAGGAGTATAGTACAGTAGTCACACTGAAGAATCAGTTGGACTAATAACACAGTAGACATATTCCTGCCTCTTAGCTTAAGCTCCTCAAATTTTATGCAGCCCTGACCAACTCTTCAGGGTGTGGGAGTGACCTAGCTCAGTTAGGAGAAGGCAAAGCAATTTGAGTCCAGGGAGAGTATTTATAAACAATATGAAATATTTAGAGGATTAATAAATCTCCATTGCAGTTGACTATTATCACAGGTTTTCTGTTTTTCATATTTATTATTTTTTCACTATTTTTTGTGTGAAGTGTTTGGTTGCTGTATGAGTGAAGGCAAATGTATATATAAGCTTTAGAGAGTTTATCAACATGAATCCTGATGAACAAACACAGGAGAGATGAAAGTTTTTTCATTTGTGTATGTAGCAGAAAATTAGTAAATGTTGTAGTTAGCATAATCATTGGAGTATTTAACCCTGTCACTCCAAAGACATATTTTGTATTTGTTTTTGCAACCTCAGATGATTATATTCTACAAAGAAAATATCTCTTGTACTTAACTAAGGACATATTGAGCTCTCTCATTTAAAATAGAAAATCTTACCAAAACTGAGCTAAATAATCTGGTATCAGTAGTAATGAGAAGAAAAGCAAAAGTACATCATCAGAATTATGGGATTAAGTATGGTACTGTCAGCTCTGTTTCATCTGCTGTATACAGTCAGAGCCAAAGTTATCTGCTGTTCCACTACTGTGCACTTAGATTAGGTCTGTCACTCTCCTCTCAAGTAGATCTTATCAAAGAGAGTCATCTCTTTGTTTAAGAATCATTAAAAAAAAATCCTTGATATTAAGATTATTTGCTAACTGAGGAAAGTGAAAAGAAGAAGTGAAATATTTGGCTAACTGTTTTGAAATTTCATGTGGGTTGACTGAAACAAGCATATCCCCACATAATCTTCCATCATAACAGCAATCCAGTATCCAGGTTCAGACAACGGTTTAGTATAATACTCTTATTTGCCATTTTGTTCATTCTTGGTTACCCTAGACACTTTCATTTAGATTATATGAGGTCTTTCAAACAGGAGAAGTTTGAGATAGCCTTCAGTAACCCCCCCATCACAGTCAGAGGTTATTTCTAACTGGAATGAAATCATCTGGATATAGGTAAAAAAAAAAATAAATAAAATAATGCATCATGGGGAAGAAGTCACTAGCTCTTCTCTCACCTGTAGGTTTTAATCATGCTCCCTTCACTGCCCTTCCTCCCATATATTTCACTAAACTTTACATACTCTCAACTTTGATTTAGTGTAAAATTGCTGTCATTCGATGCTGGAACAAGAGAGTAATGCTGGAATATAGTGTTGGTCATTGAAAAAAAAAAAAAAAAAAAAAAAAAAAAAAAAGTACAGTAATGAAAAGGATGTAGAGCTCTGGTATTGTCTCATTCTATCATTGAGCCATAACAAGAAATCAAGACTAAAGTATGGTGCTGATCATAAAACAAATGTTCTTGAAAGGATGTAGAGCTATAATATTGTCTAACACTTCCACTGAGCTGTAACAAGAGTCTAAGACTAAAATATGGTGCTGGTCATGAAGCAGTGTTATGGAAAGGATATGAGCTGTAGTATCTGTATATTCTGCCATTGAGCTACAGGAGATAAGCTGCAGAATGATGAAAAACTCAGCCAAGTTAAGGTGAGCAGACTGTAGTATTTTGTCCTCAAGTATGGTAACTCTTGTCATACTTTCAGTTGTTCCCCAGGCACAGTGTATCATCTTACCTTGGTTATTCCAGTCTGTTTTTCCAGTCCGTTTCTGTGACTCATTCTTAGCTGAATAAAATTGTCAGGCATTAGGTGAACTAAAATGCTAAGAGTTATTCCATACCTGGGAAGGTTATTGGTAGCAGTATTAGCATTATGAAGTTCCTTTGATTCACTTGCAACTGAGTAAAATTATCTTGTGTTAGCTTTAGTAAAATGCTAGAATTAATTTGAATATGAGAAGGTTATTGATGACAGTATTAACACAGTCTTCTGTTATGACTCACTCTCGCCTGAACGAAATCATCTGGGATTAAATGGAAGCCAGTGCTAGGGTTGTTTTGACCATGAAACAGTAATATCACACCTCTTCACTGCTCCCAAACACACCTTGTATCCTTACTCATTCCTGCTGACATCCTTCCAAAAGTCCTATTCAACAAGTGACACTTTTTTATTTTTCATAGATTTAGTACTTTAGTCCTGTGTATCATATAACTGTATTTGTTCTTTTTTATCTTCCTTTTCTCGTGGTACAGTAATGGGAGAAATTTTCTAATACTGTATTTTGCCTCCTGTAGTTCTCACTTTCATCATTTTTGTCTTTTTCTGTTTATGTATATTTTCTGTTTAGCGTGGGTCAGATGGCTTCACCTATTGTTTTTCTCCACCTTGCTCTCTTCTGAATCAGCTCCCTATTACCACACCTCTATATCTAAGGTCGGAACACACCACCTCATCCTTTGTCTCTCTCAGCCTCCCTCCCCTTTGATGTCCCAGTACCTCTGCTCTGCTTTTACACATCCTCACTCAGCCCCTGTCTTCCATGCTCTCAACATATCCAGACCATCCGAAACTGCTCCTTTCTGCTTCCATCCTAATACTTTCCACTTCGAGCCATCTTCTCTGTTCGTCCAAGGGAAATTTATAATTCAGCTTTTCTCCATGTACCCAGTAGATTGTTCTTATGGCATTTTGTTTAAGTCCCACTATAATCTTCTCTTTTATACCCCATGTTACATTGCTATACAGTATTAGATTCTTGATTTAGGTACCAAACACCTTCACTTTTGGAAAACAAAGCTGAGAGAGGCCTCATATTTCTGTCCATACAGGTAACTGATTCTTTGATATGATGCATCAGGGAGAAAAGTGACGAACATGACATGTGAGAAATAGACACAGTGGTGTAGTTGACAAACATCCTGACTGTACAGAATAATTTTAGCCTTCTCCCACAGCCCAGAGAAGTTTTTGGTACTCTACAGTATATTCATTTCATATGTGACAGCATGTGTGGCAGTATAATGCATATCTGGTAGTATAGTTCATCCAGTGTAGCTCAGCAGATATATATATATTTTTTCCCAGTCACAGCTTATTACTCTTAGCTCAGTGGCAGAATTTTCTATAGTACCACTCTGCATCCTTTCTATAAAAATTTTTTCTTGTCTGGCATCATATTTATATGTTTATCTCTGTTACACATTTGCACCAGAAATAGAGAGAGAGTAATTTTAGGCCAGTTGGACAGTATATACAGGGAGTTTGGTACTGTTTGTTCTGTATAATTTTTGCACAATATTGTTCTCGGAGTTATTAAAGAAAATAATTATTATTTGCCCTGTGTTCCTTTGTAAGAGCTGGTATACCTCAGAACTGATTGAGTAGTTCAGTATTATTAACATGAGTTTATTTGAAGATTTAATATAATTTGTAGTTTGATATGAGACTTTGGCACTGCCCTCCCACCAGACAGTGTTGTTTAGCTAAGGAGAGAATTTTTGAAGTGGAGGGGTTTGAAATTGACTTCCTTAATCCTCTCACTACTAGGTTGCTTCTCTGAGCTGAGTAAAAACATCCAAAAATCCCATGAATCTGGTGATATCCCTTTCAGTATTGTATATGTTTGTCACCACCAGACTGTTTGATATATCCTAGAAGACACAGCTGGTTGGAAAAGGGTTAATGAAAGCTATACTTAACGTTTCCTGTTCAAAAATTACATCCTGAAGTAGAATAAAATTGTCCAGTAGCAGCAAGAATAAACTTAAATTGGCAGTCTTGATTGTTTAGCAGCTTTTTACGAGTAGTATGTTGTTGCTTTTGGTTGATTTTACTTAGCTTTGAAGCCCACCTGTTTTTGAAGGAGTTATTGAAGGTTATGTTTAATCCCCTAGTTCAAAGAGTGCAATCCTAAAGATGAATAAAATCCTCCGGTACCAGTAAGATTAAAACAGAAATGACATTGTTTGGGTGAAGTGGTTAGCCCAGTACTTCCCCTTTCACACTGTTCACCCTGGTGCAGCACCCTCTCTCAGACCAATGGGTGGCTTTGGTATTCTAAAGCACATCCTTGTTAATCTTGTGCACTCAGCCATGCTTTCTCTTCTATATGTTCCTCCCACCCACCCCACCTGTATGGGCAGTCCCCATTTAAAGTTGCTTCACCTTGTTGTTGCTCCAGACTCTTCTAGATGTGAACCAGGTGGACTGCAGGCTGAAATAACCCTTTCCCTGCAGGTGGACTTTAGAAGAAGTGCAGTTTCAGCCTGCAGTCCATTGGGTTCATGCTCAGATGAGCCTGGGACCACAATAATAACAACAATAATAACAGCATATCCTTGACTTCTAAGGAAGCACTAACTGTATAGGTTAATAATGTATGCCAGCAGTTTTAGAAATGGCTGTTTTTTTCCCCATAATCAAATGAAGGAAAAAGCATGAATTATCTGATGCTGTATCTTAATGAACCCTCATGCATGTTGTGTACAAGTGTGTTAGGACCCTATAGTCGCGGCACACGACTCTGAGGTTGTCATTATCGTACCCTGGCAACCTAGGGGTCAACAGTGCTTCCCATTATAATATACATTTGTGATTCGTGTATAATATGTTCATGTATAATAACGTCTGTGTACAATATATTCGTGTATAATAATATGATTCGTGCATAATATCATACAAAATTAGACGCGCTGTTGACTGATAGGTTGCCAGGGTACGTTAATGTCAACCTCAGAGTCGTTCACCGTGACTATAGTTTATTGCATAGGTTTACATGTTCAGTACATGTCTATAACATTTCATGAGTCATGTTGCATTTTTTTTATAGGTAAATATTCATGTGTATATAATCATTGAGTTATTTTATCCACAAATATTTTAAAACAAGGTAGATATAAGAACAGTACTGTAATTTCATCTGTGTAAGCTTTTGTTTGTTATTGATTGATGTTCCATGTTAACACCTGTACTCTAGGGATGTATTTTGTGTTTATTCTTGCTGTGTCCAGATTTTTACTCAGCTTAGAATAGACTTTTTGAAATGGAGGGCTTAGATGTAGCCTCCCTGAAGCCCTCCAGTACAAGAAATCCTTCCTAAGTTGAATAAAATTGACTGGTAGGTGGGGAAAAAAAAAAAAAAAAAAATACACTGAAAAGGTAACCCCTACAACCCAAGGATATAATTTTATTTAGTTCTTGCTACCTCCAGATTTTTTTTATTTTATTTCTCAGCTGAGGCACAACTTGAGTGAGGTGATTAATGAATGCTGTGTCCAACCCCCCCAATTTTGAATACAGTGGTCTCTCATAACCTGAATAAATCACTGGGGGATATGAAGAATATACTAAACATGATGTCCTGGGCTTCAATGAGTTACCCCTTTCACTTTGGTGATGTATTTTTTCAGTTTATTTTTTGCCCTAACCAGACAATTGTATTGTACATGGGAGAGGCATTTCCAACTAAAGGGGTTGAATACGAACTTCATTAACCCTTTCTACTAGAGCAGTCTCCTGAGCTCAGTGATATAATCTGGTAGCAGCAAGAGGAAGCTACAAAAAGACACCCCAGGGTTGACAGGGTTAATAGCTACGCCTTGCATGATATGTACAGGAAGTCCTTGTTATATGTTGTCCTTTTTTATGTTCTTTTCACTGTTTAAGTCTACAGTAAATTACAAAATGGTTCCCTATTAACTCCTCGGCTGTGGTGATGTAGGTTCGTATTCCCCTCTAACCGTTTGCTTATGATGATGTTTTCAGTTTATTCTTGCAACTTGGACAATTTTATTTAACTTAGAAAAGGATAACTGGTAGTGAAGGGGTTAATCAAGACAATATCTAACCTCCTCCCATTTTAACAGTCTGTCCTGAGTTGAATTAAATAATCTGGTGATAGCAAAGCTAATGGAAAAAAAAAAAATCTTGCTTGGATATAATGGGTTAAAGTTCCATTACTACCTATAAAGCCAATTTGCCAATTTCCCTCCATTTTACAACTCTGGTTGTATGAAGAAAGTTGTGGCATTTTGAATCCCATCCCTGACATAAAACAAGGACTTAATGTATTCAGCCTGTCAGACCAAATGGCAGTATTTTCATCTTCATGTTTGCCTCTTGTGACTTTTGCATTCATTTTTCTTTGTGGATTTTATCAGGTGCTTTTTGAGCATCTTCATATTTACTTGTTCTGTGTTTCTAAAGTGGAACCTTTCTTTTTACCTTTCTAGGGTCCCTAAAATCCTTCCTCCCTTCTTTCTGTCCTTCATTCCTTCTCCCCCAGACTGCGTACAAGTGTTTGTGTGTGTGTGTCTTCTTGTGTAAAAGATTAGTTGTAAAGGGAAGTAGTGTGTGTGTGTGTGTGTATGTGTTTGTGTATGCGATAATAAGGGTTGTGGAGCTAGAAAGTTATTTTCTATACAAAGCACAAGGCCAGAAAGTGTGGGATAACTATTTTCATAAATTTCACCTCTGTGTTTAAATGACTGTATAGTAAATGTTATCTCTGCTGGGCATGATTTATTTGTACAGTTTATGCAGACACTGAGGCAAACTGTACAGTAATTGATCAGTATTCACAGTTTGTTGAAGTATTGATTTTGGAAAACCAGTAATAAAATTTTCAACTATCCCAAGTATTGAATAAGTTATTGGCTGTTTATCATTGAAATGTTACCAATAATCCTTCTGCAGAATTTTGTGGAACCACTGCATAATTACCCTTAAAAAGTGTTGTTGCATAGATTTTGTAATAAATGAACACATAAGTTTGTGTTGGGGGTACTGTACATGCAAAAATTAATAGAGCTTGGGAGCTTGTAAAGGGAAGTGCATCACAAGGGCATAATGGAAGTACATAGTGATTATATTTAAGAAGGCTAAAAGCACTCTAAGGGTCACAGGTCTGTCACATTTCAGAAAGGTTTTCTGATCTCTGGTGTTTGGTTGCATGTTTTTTTTAGTTTTCCGTCCTTTGTTTTCTTGTGGGAAAGCATACTGGTATTACTTTTTAATGGCATACGTGTATGAGTTTGCTTTACCTTAGTTTTTCTGTAGGTTGTGTATGTGATAGTGAAGTTTGTTTCATACTGTCAGATGATATTGTGAGGAATAAGATGTAAGTAGTATGTGTCAGAACTAGTGGTTGCTAAGCTGGTTAGCGAGTGGAGAACTTCACATTGTCATATTCTTTTATGTTTTGTCACAAATTTTTTGCAACAGAAAAGGCTCAACCCTTGACACAAAAATGTTCCTTAATTCTTAAGTTTAATTTTGTATAACAGCTAATTACAGTTAGTAAAGGGTAGGCAGGCCATGCAATTTAAAGTTAAGTTTCAAAGTTTTAAGGCCTGAGACATGAAAATAGGTAAATACAAGAGTAATCATCCTTCAGAGTCAATCTAGAAAGATAAGAGTGTGCAGTATTCGGATAAAATATGTATTGTGGAAGCAGTAACTCAATTATCCTTAGGTGTCCACAGTAATATTGTACTATAAGCAAGTGGTAGGTGCTGTGCCTGTCATAACTGATTTTTTTTCTTTGTTTCTGTTATACTTTATCCTTTATTTTGTGTGTATAAATGCTATTACTGTGTTTTTTGTTTATGGTGCCGGGGTGCTGCTTTGAATGATGTTGCAGTGGCTTAACCCTTCCATCACCATGGACACACCTGAAATGTTTTGTTCAGGCTAAATCCAAACTGTTTTACTCAGGTGGGGAAAAATCTAGTGTCCAAAGGTTGCCGAAAATGCTTTCCTACCTTTTGATTGCTGGAATTTTTCTCAAGTGAACAAAACATCATATGGTAGCCTCAATAAAATTAATTAGATGTGTCTATATGAAGTGAGAGAGTTAATTTGCTTTACTTTTTACCTTCTGC
This sequence comes from Coenobita brevimanus, assembly GCF_032717465.1. Classification (NCBI taxonomy): domain Eukaryota; kingdom Metazoa; phylum Arthropoda; class Malacostraca; order Decapoda; family Coenobitidae; genus Coenobita; species Coenobita brevimanus. The sequence continues at coordinate 2,354,401 of NC_137022.1, forward strand.
CTTGTTGTTCTGTGCTTCTCTTACCTGACAGTCCCAACAAGCTGCAGTCACTCTCCCTGTCTGTCTGTCCCGGGGATGCCCAACCAGTTAACCAAATACAACCTAGAGGCAATTTCGGTTTAGTTTCTTTCATAAATTAAGCAAATATACCCCAGTCTGTTCCATAAATCATATGAATATTCCCCTTTTTTATTTGTTTAATGGACCTGAGTGTCCATATTGTAGCCAGCAATATCAAATGATTTGCATTTCCTTATTGCTTGTATGATTAGTGTGGACCATGATTCAACTACAGTGATTAACCAGACCGCCAGTGTAAAAGATCATGAATTATAATGCTGTTGGACAAGTTTGAGTGGTCTTTGTCTCTTGTACGTGTTTGCATTATTGGAAGAATTCGTCATACCAGTTTTGTTGAGAAGAGGTTGAGCACCCCTGATCTACAGTATACAAACATCTTGTACCTTGTGTGGTTATGTCCAGATTCTGTTTATCTTCTGTCCACCTATCAAAACTCTATCCTTCCCTTATTGTTACTTTCTGTACCTGCTTTTGTTATGTTCTCAGTTAGGTGTCTGTCTGTCTGTGTCTCTGCTCAGTTTCCCCTTATCCATCATCCTCTGTCCTGCCCACATCTAAAAGTCTGACCTGGACCCTTCTCACCTGACCCCTGACTGCCCCACCCATTTGCTCTGTCCGCCGTAGAACCCAGCGCAAGCTCTAAATTCCTTTGGGGCAATACTCCATCGCAACCCCAAATCTGCGCGTGCCACATACGGCCGGGCACACAGCCTGGACCAGCTGGCTGAGGATGAACACTCCAACAGCCGGCTAGAGCAGGCCATCCTAGCCTACCGCAGTGTACTGGACCTGGCCGATGAAGACCCCACCCTAGTCCCACTCCCGCTGCTACGTGCGGCCGCAGAGAGATGCATTGACCGAATGTCGTTCAGAGGTCAGTTCATATCACTTTTTCAGGTATACTCATGAGTCATGATTTCTTCTCACTCTGTCCTTAGTACTAGATAGAGGGAAATTGTTGCCAGGATTTCACACTGATTGAATACCTACCACTATGCAAGTGAAAATTAGAAGCTTTGATAGATTTTATGAATAACAGTGTAATTTCATGTGTGTCAGTGCATCAAACTACTCTATTGTACCACCATAACTAGACAGTAGATCAATTTTCAGTATGACTCAGTAGCTATAACGTCCCTCCAACAATTATTAGGGGTAGAGGGTGAACGGAAACTATGGTTCATGAGTGTACCAACACTGTAAAAATTCACTGATGCTTTTCTGCTGGCTTTGATCATGGAAAGTGATAAATGAAATATTTGTACAGTATGTGATAGCAATATGAAACACACAATGAAAGAATTTGAGAAGGAAGAATACTGTATGATATTTGGTGAGGAATGGCAGGACACGTTGCTGGTAGGGGGTTGCTGGTGATCATTTCTCATGATGGTATTTATTCTCTTGAAAAGTTTATTAAATTGAAAACTATAGATATCTGTTACACCTTATTTTAATTTTAGATGGATGCAATAAAATGCTTCCAAGCAACTTTTTTCTCCACTCATCATTGCTATTGCTTCTGGCCATTCCAAGTCACTACCCCTCATACTGCCATTTTATCCAAGTAGCTCTTCAAGACAGTACTGTTGTCATGTGGATTTTTAGAAGCATTGACAGCAAGTGAAGTACAACAATAAAACTGATTATTTTTTCCATCATATGCTAAGTACATCCTCGACATTACCACTTCGGTATGATGACTTTTTAAAACTTATTAACAAGCCTTTAGCAAAGACATATCCCTACCATGTGGTAAAGAATATGTAGATATGTACTAATAATTATGGCACTTTCATGTACTTATAGGGGCATAAACTAGGGCTCGTACGCTATCTTTCTTTAACCCGTCACGTCCCGAGGTTTTCCGCACCTCCAACGTCCCCCAGTCCCGAGGTATTTTCGAAAAATTTTTTTTTTGGCTAAAACCTCGGCTTTTGGTGAGAAACATCGAAAATTCATAGAGAAATCGCTCACCTGAGGTTTAAAATACTCAATCCAGGTAGGAGTTCCTCCTTACCTGACTGGGTTTTCTAACATGCTGGCACCAAAGAAAACAAGTTCTATGGGAGGGTAACCATTTTATCCACTCATAAACGGTATTTATTTATTTACTTGGTACGAATTTATATGTAGTATGAGAGTATATTGATTTTCAAGCAGTAATATAGGCATTATAAGCATTGTTTCACTCACTAACTAATCACAATTCATGACCTTTTTTTCCCACATTACCTGATCATCATTTCTGACTGTTTCTTCCTCTAATGCTATGTAAACCTTGTCCTCCACATTGTCATCGATTGGGGAATCACTCTGGCCCTGAATGTCTTTATTGGCCAGGTCACTGGTAACAGGTGAATTGCCGAGACAATGGCGTGAGGGGGGAGGTTATGCGGTGTAAGGCATTGTCACTGCTTGGCATCTTATAGAGGAATAGAGGAAGGTGTCCCATGTATACATACGAAAAATCACGCACGAAAATTGAAAATTGTGCAAATTAGGGACCTTGCAATTGCACGATGTACCGGTACGTCGCCGGGACTGGCAAATGCAAATCGTTGCAACGTACCCATACGTCGACGGGATGGGGCGGGTTCAGAAGTGAAGATGATCCAGTGAGTAGTTTCCAAGATGCATCAGTTTACGGCTTAGTTTTCATATATGGAAATAGCATATAAACTACTTACAGTATAGCAGTTTTGTATATAAGGACATAGACTAGGACTCATGCTCTGTCTTTCTTTAAGATATGAAGAGAATCCAGCAAGAAATTTCCAAAATAAAACACGACAGATTTTTCCTTATATGGTCATAGCTCATAAAGGACAGACTCAATTTTACATTTATGGGCATCAACTACAACAGATACTCTATCTTTCTGTTTGATATGAAGCCAATCCACGTGGTAGTTTCCAAGATACAGGCCCAGATGGAAAGACGGACAGACAGACAGACTGATGGACTGGCGATTCCTATATCCCCACCATATGGACTAATGACGAGGATAATTATTCTTGGTGCTAATAATACTTGATGATTTAATTCAGGTTAAGGGAGTGCGCTTCTAGGGGACAAGTATACGAGGGCTGTATGTAAAACCTTTCCAATCCATAAAGCCTCACTCATGCTGAATATCTTCATTGTGGTAGGTGAGAGTGCTCACCATCCACTCACTCAGTGTAGTGCTGTTCTTGGGTGCCTGCCCTTTCTTCTCTTCCTTCCTTCTTTTCTTCCATCCTCTTCTGTTTTCCTTTCTTTCAGTCTTTCCTTTTCGTTCTGTCTGTGGGTGACTCTACACTGAGTGACAAGCTAAATGGCTTCCTGTACACCAGGAAACCATTTACTACCCTGAGTGGTAACCATGTAACCAAATTGTGGCACCTGGTGGTTTAGTGCGTAATTAAGGCACCCCAGTTGGATTGAGTCAGTACAGGTTTATATCCAAAGGGTGGTTGGGGTTTCTTGCTTGTGTAATCCCACTCAGGGATGAGTGAGGCTGGTCACTATCATCTTAAATATCAGGACCTACTTGCCTAGCCCTGGGCTTCCTCGCTCCTCATGGGACAGCACTGGATTAGATGATGATGATGATGATGATAATGATGATGATGATGATGATGATGATAAATGGGAAGAATATAGTGTATAAATGTGTCATCCAATTAAAAGGATTAAGTTGATGACTTCCTATAACTGTGATGTGTGTGGTGTGTCAGGGTTCCTGGGCAAGGCATTAAGGGTGCAGCAGCGACTCCTGCAGAGGTTTCCTGATGACGTGGATCTGCGAAATAAGATGGGCGTGACGTACCTCATGATGAACCAAGGCAACGCTGCTAAGGTGGTCTTCCAAACCGTCTTGCAAAAGTGGCCCGACAATGGCTTTGCTCAGGTAGGAGTCAGTCATTAGTTTTTTTTTTTTTCCCCCCTAAAAAGATCTGTAACCCCTTTCATTTAGCCACATGTTGTCTGATAAGGGAGTTTGATTTTACCAGTAACTATGGAAACACATTCCTACCTTCCAGATAGAACTGTTCAAATTTCACACAACCACAACTTAAGATTGAAGTTGTGAGTGGCCCACTTCTGTCAGGTAAAAACAAGTAGATTATTACAGTATATTGTTGCTAGGTTACTTTCATGTGCACTGGAGGCAATAATTGCTGCCTCCATGCAATGCATAACATGTGAACAAAACTTTACTTGGAAGTGAGACAGTGGGGAGCCTCCCCACACATGAAAGTTGTACTCTACACAGGAGCAAATAACTTGTGTCTAGGATGGTTTGATATTTCTAGGATGTATTAACCAAACTTTAGGAGGACTCTTAATTCCCTGACTGTACCTGTATTATCACATGTGAATGATTTACTCTCCAACAGGTTCACTATGGGTTTGTGCTGAAGACAGTTGATGAAAACTTACCTGAGGCTGAGTGGTATCTGCGTGAGGGCATCAAGAGCCAGGCAGAGGGCACCCAGGATCCTCGCTTTTTCTACCACCTCGGTGATGCCTTACAGCGCCAGGGCAAGAATGATGATGCATATGAGGTGAGAGTATTGAATGTACTGAAAGTGTTTGTTTGATTTCATGCCCTTTATTGTATATTATTTTATTATCATTTGTTATTTATTTTTTTATAATTAACCATCTAGTCTGATGATGTATTTCAGACTGTATTCTTGCTTACTCAAGATGGTTTTGTTTAACTTGGAAAGCATCATGTTGTTGATGGTTGTTTATAGCTCCTCCAGGTTGAAAAGTTTCCCTGTGCTGCATAAAATCATCATCAGGTCAGAAAACTATAGTGAAAGAAGTATCCTTGGATTGTTGGAGTTATGGTAATTTACAGAAATATTACATACCTGTTAATGATCCATTGCTATCTGTAAAGCTAATTAGTCAGTTTCCCCCAATTTATAGTAACAAGTGCATTGAAAAAGTAGTGATATTGTGGAACACAGCCCTCACTGTCATTGAGGATTTACAGCAATGCCATGCTTATTGTGGTTTTTGTTATCACTGAGAGATGAAAATCTGCACTCCTGCCATTATTGCACATTTTTCGGCTAAAGTGCATTGTTATTGTGCACCTGAGCTGGTTTCTGTTGACAATGATGGTGCAGTGTCTGTAGTTTCTGATGGTTTTAAGTGATTCAAAGCTGAGGCCCTGCTTGAAGAGTTAGTTCCAGGTGGTGGAGGCGGTGGCTTAATCGGTAGAGAGGTGGCCTACAGTTCTACCGGACCCAGGTTCAAATCCCCACTGGGGCAGGGAACAGTTTAAGGATTTGAATTTCATATAATCAGACTTTACTGATCTACCAGAAGACCCGCCGACATGTCGTAAAAATACCACCGCTAATACCAATACACCAGTCCTGTATGAGATAGCCCTAGCATGTATTCAATCTGGACGGTGGGTGTTAGCGTCGAAGTGGTGACATGTAGAGAGGTGTATGGTATGTAGGAGGACTACTGGGCCTTGAGAGCAGGCTGTGAAGCATATGCCCAGAGTCGGACACACACACAGAAAAAAAAAAAAAAAAAAAAAAAAAAACACCCCCTAGCCTCTGAACTGCTTTCCTCAGGCCCATCATAAATCCCTCTGTGGTATGTGATTCCTCCTTATTGTGTTCCTTTCATCACTTTCTGTTAACCTAGCCATGCCTATTTGTGTTTTTGATACTAAGCATAGCAGTATTTATGTATTTAGTGAGTCAGAATTACAGTATTATAAAAGGGAAAATTTGGGCTTGCACTGGGAATGCCAGGTACCAGTTAGGATAAATCCCCTAGGTTTTGTACTTTCATCATTGCACAATTTCATTATCATGCATCACATTCGGTACCAGTTAAGTGCACTAACCAAGAGATCACTACTGTATTCGTAAACTGAGAATGCAAAGCTGTTTGCAAGCCTCCTAGTTTTGACAGTTGTCTGCCAGTGACAAAGCTTAAGTGTGTTTGGCATCTCTTGTTGCTGGATATACAGTAATGTACAGTACTTTGCATAATTGCATAGAGATTATCCATATAAGATTTTTATTACTGGGTTACAGTGACCCTGCAATATGCACTGGTAAAATGTTATCTTAGGGTGCCACAAACTTGAAATCTGCACACTGAGAGATCTACAATATATCCCATAATAAAAATTTAATGTGTTAACGTAGGGGTGCCACAAACTCGGAGTCTGTGCACTAGGAGATGTACAGTATATTCCATCATAAAAATCTAATGTGTTAGCTAACACTTGGCCCAACCACAACTTTTCCTACCAAAGACCCTCTATGGCCACAGCTATAGTAGGGTACAAATATGCTTCTTAAGAGTTTGCAGATATAAGATAGTGATATCAAGGAGGTATATAGCAGTACATAAGTGGAGAAACCTTCCATAACAATGAGGATGGCTGGTTTACAGAATAAGGGAAGAGGGCTCAGAAGCAGAGGAGTTGTGGTTGGGACATGCCTCATACCTCTCACTGCAGGTACTAGTCCTTAACTTTGAGCCCCTCAGAAATCACTCATCATTGTCTGAGGGGTCTGGAGCTGATGTGGTGGTGACTGGTGAGGATGATAGGGCAGGCAAGGCAGCTCAGGTAGGAGAGGCAGGTTGGGTAGGTGAGGAGGGGGAAGCTGGCTGGGTTAGGGGCAGAAGGTAGGTGATGATGAGATAGTGTGAATGTTTGTTGATTGAGTGATTGATTTTATTTTATCATTCATTTAGTTCACTGCAGACTGTATTTAAAATATGGTTTGTCTGGTTGTGGAAATATTCACACCATTGCAGGTCAGACAAGCTGAGTGGTTCGTCCTTAATCTTGTCTGCCAGATAGAGAATATTGGTAGTGATTGGTATGACAGCATCTGTGGTTTGGAGGCAGGGTATGGCTGTTCAGGCTGTACAGCTTCTTGAGTCCCCTGTGCAGCTTTCCTGTGTTGTATCTGGTTGATGAAGTCCTCCATTGGCATCTCCATGGTGTCTTGTAGCAATTCAGTCATCCTTTCCCTCATTATGTTGGTGAAACCTTCATCTGGGATGTGACGGTCAGTTTTGGCAGCAGCCAAATGGATAAAATTGGAGTCAAACCTTCCTCCATCCTTGTGTGATTGCCTCTGGTTACTTTGTTCAGGCCTTCACAGTGTTGTGCACTTATTTTCATGAGTAACATTTTTTCCAAAATTCACTTGTTTACCAAGTTGGTGTCCAATGCCACAGCACATCCACTGCCAAAAAGTACACCTCCCTGTACCTCCAGTCTTTCTTCTCTAACCCCTCCAACTCCCCCTCCATGCATTTACTTGCAGGTGAGCTACTGGTACCAGCCCTAAAACTGGAAATTCTTTTGGTCAAAGGGCTGGATCCTCAAGGTAATGTTCAGCAGCAGGAACAAGACCTCTAATGTTGGGTGCCTGGGGATGACTTGGACAACTATCCATGAGGAGAATAATTTTGAATGGTAACATTTTAGATTGGGGAAAAAAAAAAAAAAAACTTGGCTGTCAGCACAAGCTCATTGTCAGACCAATTTGTCATTAATCTTGCTGTAGCCCACACCTTAGAATTGTTTTGCCAGTGGATACTCAGTCAATCAAAATTGGCTCCTACTGGGATGGGTAAAATGATGAATTATTACATATATCACTTCTCACTGTCCCATTGTGTTGACTGCCAAGAACTGGCATTCTTTACTAGCCTTGAACCTGGGAGCACCCCTTTCCTTCTGAATCAGGAATGGAGAGGACACCATGCATTTCCAGGGCAAACCAGTCTTGTTCATGTAAAAAATCTGGCACCTTTCAAAGACCCCTTCTCCTACTGCCCTCCAATGCTCAGAAGGAAAGGAGTTTGCTGCTGCCTCACGTGCACTTGCCCCTGTGCTTCTGACAGTGCACAAACCTCTGGAGTAGTTCCTTAGATTCTCCCAGTGCCGATGGATTTTCTGTTTGAATTACACAGGCCACCATTTTATAGACCAGTTTCACCTTTACTGTAGGATACTGGCCTCCACTGGTATATTTAACTGTGTCTAGCTATGCACAGATCTGTATTAAAATCTTTTCTGTCCTACCAGTAATTAACACAGGACTAACTGCCACCTTCCATACTTCATTTACGTCTGCAGTTTTTAACTGCAAGTCACAGTACTTTCACAGATCTCCCACACAGTTTGGTCTGTAGATTCATTAATATTAAAGCCCATAGCAGCATGACACACTTGTTCATGCCTGTCTAGACGATGCAGTATCACTGCCAGAGAAAGACCCTTCACTTAGGTCTGCCACCTCCTGGTGAAACCATGGCAGATCACAGTACAGGTTATTACCATAAGACACAAAGAGTAAGAGTACAATGGTTGAAAAGATAGAGCGCTTCAGCATAGCAGGTCAACTCTGGTCAGCGTTCTCTCTTTGTGCCTGAGTGGGGATAAGGACGCACAGAGGATTCTAGGAGCATTATGGCATTTGTGATGTCACTGCATGGGTGGCTGACACAGGCTTTGTTATGATTTTGTATGAGCCTTGTCAATCAGCATGCTTTTTCTGCTCAGTGTTCATGGTACTGCATTTTTCATTCATGCACTTGGAAACTATGCACATGGAGTCTGCACATACTGAGAGGTCATTATATAATTTTGAGTGTCAGTGGGGCTTGCATAAATCTACACCTTCTCAGTTTTGAATACAGCTGTAAATCACTTAAGAAACTGAGTTTGAACTGATTGGGTAAGCAAGTATATAATGATGTAGTTAATTGTTATCGTTTGTATTTCCATAGCAGAGACCCTGAAAATTGGTATGTAATGGTGAACTAAGAGTGGAAAGAAGTGTGAAAATGTGAGGGACAAAAGAGTAAGACTACCTGCACTAGCAAACTAACGTGAAAGATGGAGATGGGAACTATAATTTGTTGAGGATTGAGACTGATGAGAACAGAGTGGTAGTAAGCATGATTGGTTTTGGTGGTGGACAAAGAAGGAATTTAGTGCCCAAAAATATGACAGTGGCAGAATTGTAAATACTGTGAAGAGGTTGAAGAATGGAAAGACTGTAGGTATTGATGAGCATCATATTAAGAAAGCAGAATCACCATCCACTCACTCAATGTAGTGCTGCTTTGGGTGTCTGCCCTTTCCTCTTGTCCTTCCTACCTTTTCTATCATTCTTCCCTTCATTCTTTCCACTTCCTTCCGGCAATGGGTGACTTTACACTCCCTCTTCTGTCTTTCTTTCTTTCATTTTTTCCCCTTCCTTCTGCTTGTGGGTGACTACACTGAGTGACAAGCAATATAGTTTCCTGTACACTAGGAAACCATTTACTGTACTATGCTGGGTGGTAACCATATAACCAAATTATGGTGCTTGGTGGTTTAGTGGGTAATTAAGGTGCTCCAGTAGGATTGAGCCCGTGTAAGTTTATGTGCAAGGGATGGTTGGGGTTTATTGCACACGTAATGCCACTCAGGGATGAGCGAGGCTGTCACTCTCATCTTATATGTCAGGGCCAACTTGCCTAACCCTGGGCTTTTCTGTTCCTCATGGGGCAATATAGGATTGGGTGATGGCTGGCTGGATGGATTGAATAAAGATTTTGATTGAAATGTGCTTTAAGGCTGGGATGTAAGAGTTCTCGAATGGATTGGAAGGAGGCTGTAAGTTTACCTTTATAAAGAAGTAAAGGTGACTGAAGTAAGTGCAAAAAATGTTATGGGATAAATCTGATGAGTTTTGTAGGGGAAGATTTAGAAGGCCAATACCATTGATAGGAAAATGGAGAAGGTATTACAGTGTATGGAGCAGTGAACAGGGCCATTTCAGAGAGTGATAGGAAAGATGATCATAGACTTTCATCGTTTGATTAATTAAAGAGAAGAATGTAAATGGTGTGTGAGGAGGACTGTAAGATATATTTGGTGTTTATTCATGTGGAGAAGAACGGATGTAGGATGACTACTGGGCCTTGGGAACGGGCTGTGAAGCCTAAGCCCAGAGTCAGACAAAAAGAGAGAGAGAGAGAGAAGTGAATGGAGAGGATGTATGGAATGTCTAGTCAGTATGGTGTGGATGGAAAGCTTTTAAATGCTGTAAAGAGCACTTATAATGACACTGAAGCTTGTACAAGAGTAGAAGGATATCCTAATGAAAGGTTCGGTCATTGTTAAAGTGAAGTAGTTGTGTGTGATATTCCCATACTAGTTCATTAAATTTGTATGGATGGCGTTATAATCAAGGTCAAAACTAAATTTGTTCAAAAGGTGGAGGGGTTGGTAGTGAAAAGTGTCAGTTATGCAGATGACTCTTTGCAGCTTGTGCATAGAGAACAGAATCTTTGCAAAGTGATTCAGAGTTTCGTGAATGTATGTGATTGGTATATGTAAAAAATACTTGTATGTAAGAGTAAAATGATGGTTGACAGAGAGGTGATAACTGTCAGTGTAATGTGTTGGTGATAGGAGAGACTTTATGTGGCAGAAGAGATAAGTGCCTTTTACAGTAACAAAAAAAAGCAAGTGGAGAATAAAATGTTTAAAGGAAGAAAGGTGGCCATTGCTATGAAGGCCCTAGCATGAAACAAAGGACTGAGTATGGAGGTTGCCAGAAGATTGCATGGTTTGTTAGTACCCACATTAATGAAAGGTGTGAAGAAGTACATGTAGTATGAATAAATTGGGTTATGATGATGATGGTTTAATATATACTGGTGGCAGTAGTGAAAGATAACACTGGAAATAATAGCTATTGTTCTATGTGTCCTCAACAGGTGTATGACCAAGCTGTGGAGAAGGGACTGTTTTTGAATCGGTACCAGCGATCCCTGTATAATGTTGATCGCCTAACTTCACGTCCCCTCTGGTCACACTCCCAGACCACATACCAGGTATTCTTCAGGTAAGTACCTCAGTGCATTGACAGTTTCCATCAGATGATAATGATGATGATGATGATGATGAAGAAAATGAAGATGATGATAAAAGCATGATGATGAAGATGAAGATAACTACAAAAACTACAAAGAATTGTTAACTTGAAGGAACTTAGAATAACATAAGAAAACATTGATGCTTATGAACTGCTGTGTTACAGTACTAAGATGCCTTCTATAGCAAGATGAGTAGAGATGTGGCTGAACAGGGAGCTGTTGACAGAAGTGTTAACCCCTACACTGCGGGCTTGTTTACCAATGACTTGCGTGTGCTGCGGGGTTATTTGGGCTCCGACAGACTCTCAAAAAATATTTGCCAAAAATCAGTTATTAGTCCTAGAATAATAAAATTACATATGCTTATGGCACATACCTTCAGCTTTCTCCTGGAATGATTGTTGAGCCTTCGTCCGTTACCGTAGGACTTGTGGAGACCTCTGAAGTAGGGTAACGAAGTCTCCACTTTACACTTCTCGACAACCCGTAATATGATTACCACAGCCAGATACAAACACTATAAACACTATTCTACAATTTTCAAGTAGTTTGGGATCCATACTCAAAAAAAAAACCACTGTGAAAGCAATGGAAATTACGAGCGCGTCTGATCGTCGCACTGGCACTAGTTCGCTTTTGTAACTCTGTCATTTATTATTCATAAAACCCCTCACACTTTATATTTCTATTACTATATAACACTTATATATATCTACAGTCTTTATCCATAAGTTTCCTTCAGTAGTATTAGTTTATTGTCACTGTAGGGATTCAATTTCTTTCAGTAAAATACGTAGCATTCACTTTCTCGTCCTGTATACTGGCATTGAGAGTGAATGTCACTTTCATCTTCACTCTCATAACTCATAGCATTCAGACATGCTAGAGTGAAACTTTCACTTTCATTACTCCTAGGGTATATACTCGTATTCTTATAATACTACTCATTTACATTTCTATTTACGTTCTCTATTTTATTTACGTTATTTACATTTCTATTTTTGCACTGTGTTGTGCACTGTCACTTGAAATAACTTATAAAACTATTTTCCATTGTTCACGTATATTTACATTCATTACTTTCACTTGCTGTTTACACATTATTTACACATTATTTACAATTCCACTTGCACTGTTTTACTCAATAGAAAGATCGTAGTCACTCTTTTATCAATTGTCAGCCCTTTACCTCTTTCCACACGAGGTTTAGTAGGGGGTAAAGGTCACAGAGCCATTTGCATGGGGGTGAAAAAAGGCCTTGAAGTCAGCAAGAAGAAACATACGTCCCCTCACTTCGGAAGATGAGAGTAAACTGATAACGCAGGGCCAGCCTGGAGGCCTGTTTAGGGGTTATTCAGAGTTACCAACATTGGTTCTTGAAACAGCTAAGTCTAGCACTGATATGATTGGCAGGAAATCTAGACAATACATTATAAATTTGGTAGTTCCAGGTGAATGTAAATATCACTTAGGCTTCTCCCTTCCCTCCTTACATGTATATTTATTACGAAAAAAGATTAGAGGCCTACTTAGGAGATATATAATCAGAGCTACCAGTGTTAAATCTTGAAACAGCTTTGTGTAGCACTGATATGATTGGCAGGAAATCTAGACAATACATTATAAATTAGGTAGTTCCAGGTGAATGTAAATATCACTTAGGCTTCTCCCTTCCCTCCTTACATGTATATTTATTACGAAAATAGATTATATGGCAGATTTCAAGGGGAAAAAAACAGCGAAAATTAGCGAACGAGTGCATGTGAGGTGTTGTCAGGTGATAATTAGCCAATTCCAGGTGTATGGCACTCTCACTTACCTTATTTCTTTCTTGTATATATTATTTGGTATAAGAATACGACATAGGGCTTATTTCAATGGATGAAATCAGTGAAAAATTCCAGGGAAGATTTACTTAGCGTAGCATGGCCGGGCAGGCGAGAGGGTAGGGTAATGGAGGGGGGGTAGGGAGGGGAGTCAAGAACGGGGAGAAATGGCTAAATTGTTAACAATGGATGGGAGTACAGATGAGATTAGGAGTGCTGACTAGTGTTGGACATTGTCAGTACTGATAGATGATACAAGCCCCCACTTGGAAGCCCGGGTGAATTCAAAATAACAGAATCACAAAAGCGACGCCCCGCGGTATGATCCCTTGCTCCCAAGCGTCACGAAAGTGACGCCCCGCGGTTAAGGGGTTAATGAGCAGCACAGAGCTCATAAGAACTATGTCTTGAAAGTTACTGATTCAGTGTGTAGATGGACAAGGAGCCCTCCAAGCCATGTAACATAGTGGTGGGATAAGGATGTAGAAGCCACGGTTAAGGAGAGAAGACTTTTCAGGAATGATAAAGAGGTGGAAGCAGAGAGGATTACTTGACTGCCAAGACTAGAGTCAGAAAGGGGGTATCCAGGGCAAACTCTAAGTCTCAGAGACTTTTACTGGATAACCTAAATATTGCTGAAAGGAATAATATGATATTTAAGGTGGCATATCAGATAAAGAGGGAAAATCAGGGATATCATAGGTGAGCAGTGTGTGAAGCATGATGAAGGAAAGGTCGTGGTGGACAGTGATGACATTAAAGACATCTGGAGAGAACATTATATCTGGCTGGTAAATGAGGAGTTTGATTGGAACAGAGGATCCAGTGATTAGTCATTAGCTTTAGATTGATACTGTTACTGTGAGCAGGACAATGGGCAGGATGCAGTTGGGGAAGACAGCGAATGTGTCTGGGTTGAAAGTTAAAATGTTGAAGGCCTCAGGAGATAAAGAGTGGGTTTAGATACTGATTTGATAAATTTGATTATTATATGGTCAACTGATGCCATATTCTTTGTCTGATAGTTTCAGGAACAGGAAAAATATATAGGAAAGAGGAAGGAGCTGCACTTTGTTTTAGTTCGATTTGGAGAAGGCCTTTGATAGGGTCCTTAGGGAGGTGGTGATGTGAGCAGTGACAAAGCTTGAGAGTGAGGGGTGGAGACAGGTGTCTCCAATGCCCAGTTATGCAAATATCCCACATTTTTCTCTTATCCCCAGAAAGGAAGATGGTGGACTGCCTGAGAAGGGTAATTTGAGCATGCAGTCCATTGGGCTTATGTTTCAGATGAACTTGGGGCCATGATGACAACGACTGCTACTGCTGCTAGTGCTGCTACTACTATGATGATGATTTTTTTTCTTGCTACTATCAGACCATTTTATTCAGATTAGGAGAGTGTTGAACAGGAGAGGTTAGATCCAGCCTTTATAAACTCACTCAGTACTAGGGTGCTCTACAGAACTGAATACTGTACAGTCATCTGGTAACTACAGGAATAAATTACAAAAAGGTATCATCTGACTGAAAGGGTTGAAATTATCTGGAGATGATTCAGTATAACGGACTAATTAGGGCCCAAACCATTCTGAAAAAGTGAAATTCCAATAAAAGCGACATCCGGACTTCACCCTGCCAACTCAGACATTTTCCTATATATCGGACATTAGTCTGGATCGCACCAACGGTTTTTAAACCGTTTTCACTGCCACTGCAGTACTGTACTGTATTATACCTTCACTACAATAATCCATCCATCCATCCATCATCCAACCCTACATCGCCCCATGAGGAGCGCAGGAGCCCGGGGCCAGGCAGTTGGTCCCAACATTTAAGATGAGAGTGACCAGCCTCACTCATCCCTGAGTGGTATTATATGAGCAATCAACCCCAACCATCCCTTGGATATAAACCTGCACCGGCTCAGTGCGATTGGAGTGCAATAATTACCCACTAAAACCACCAGGTGCCAAAATCTGGTTATATGGTTACCACCCAGCATAGTAAATGCTTTCCTGGTGTACAGGAAACCATTTGGCTTGTCACTCAGTGTAGAGTCACCCACAGGCTGAAGGAAGAGGAAAGAATGAAGGAAAGAAAGACAGAAGAGGGACTGTAAAGTCACCCATAGGCAGAAGGACAAGGAAAGAATGAAGGAAAGAAAGACAGAAGAGAATGGAAGGAAAGAAGGATGGAGAGGAAAGGGCAGACACCCGAGGTTAGCACTACATTGAGTGAGTGGATGGTGAGCGCCCCCACCTACCATAGCATGGTAAAATATACAGTATATAATAATACTGTACTGTGCACTGATAAACATGTCTTTTATTTACCTTATTGTGGTGAACATAGCTGAAGTGGTCAGGCAGTCCAGACTGCTTCTGGATTTATCTGACCTTTTCCAATATACAGTAGAGGAATTTAGTCCGGTAGCTCCTCTATTCTGATAAAAGCAAATACTGGTATACTGAAGTCTTATATCGAGGTCTTACTGTACAAATATATGAAAAGGACATCACCTGGACCCAGTTACGTTTTTGTCAACAGGAATCTTGAGGACAATTGGGAAGCAATCCGAGACGAAGGTATTGCCCTTCTGAACCTCCCCCCTCAGGATGGGTTCATGCCTGAGACGGAAAAGCTGCATGACAGAGGTGACTGGAAGCAGTACGAGTTGTTCCGCCGTGGCCGCAAGGTTACTGCCAACTGCGTCAAGGCACCTGTCACATGCGGCCTGATTGAAAACTTTGCCCCTGCTGCTGGATGCAAGAGAGGACAGGTAATGTTTTGACTTATTATTAATCCTTACTAACCCTAGACAGATGCTTGAGAGGAGGATGCCTTTAAGTGGTGGCAACAGTATAAATTGATGTCTCCACTACCCAGTTATATAAGTGTCACTCAACCCCCTTCTGTTACTCATCATCCCCACATACTCCTGAATGAGTCTTTGGGCACTCTTCACACAACATTCACACCTGACGTCTTTCTTAGCCAGCCATCGCTCTCCTGCCTCTCAGCCTGCCCAAACCATCTCAATGTACCGATATGCACCAGCTCTTTCATTTTTCATGCATAACCTCTCACAGCACACTGTTCTTTGTCTTGTCACTCATTGAGACCCAGTTCTTCCATCTGGACATTCTTATTTCTTCACATCCCAGTCTGCAGGTATCCTCTTCTCTTACAAGCCTGTGTCTTTGCTATACACCTTAACACTTCTCTTACACTGAAAAAAATTCAAAGTGCATTCATCATCTGAAATAAAGCTGATGGAGGTAGTATTGAACTTTTGACCCTCCAGGTTATTGTCTCTACTGAATGAAAATATCAGAGGCTGTGCTCATCAGTAAGTTATAAAGCATGTTCATTGATGAAAAAAGAAGATGAGGGGGATGCTTCTTTCAGCTAAATATAATAATCTTACAGTAAGCAATTTTAAAAGTGTCCCACCCAACATTTGTGGAGTGATTATATATCTGTCTGTCTATGTCTATATCTGTGTGTCTGTATCTGTCTATTTATCTATATCTGTCTAAAGATGGATGGCTACGATTGATCTGGGAGTTACAGCCATGAGAGTGAAATGGGGCTACAGGCTTGGTAACATGCCACACAATCATCACACTTAGTCAGGGATGCTTCAGTTTTGTGTTGTTGTTGACACCTTCCTGTGGTGGCACGTATATAGCTGATTGGTTATGCAAACACAGAATTCTTCAACTCCCCTCCCTGTTCTCTAAAAGGAGGATGATTTACTGTAGGTGTAGAAGGGCAGCTTCAGCCTACAGTCCAATGGGCACACATTCAGATTAGCTGGAGGTACAACAGCATCATCATCAGTCATTTGTTACTTGAGTGCTTCCTTCACCTGCACAGAATCATCAGTCAGTAGTTAGAATAAAACCCATGTGTGTCCCAGCTCTCGTATGAGTCAGTATTCAAGTTTCCATTGTCTAAATAGATTTGTATAACTGTAACAGCCATCCCATGTTACCTCCACACTTCATTTTGAGGCATAAGGACACAGACTTTCCCTTGACAGAATTAGCAGACTAATAAACAGACATCTAGTGGTGCAGTGGGTGAAGATGCAGAGGTTGGATGTGGTCCTTGTGGTTCTAAGACCAGTGAGTTGTTTTTATTGCTTAAGTTTGGTGTGTTTAGCAGAACAAGCCTTCCAACCACAGGTATGCGACAGGTGTTGGTTCGTATGTATTGTACAGCACATACACTGTATAGGGATCTGGTGCCTCTTTGTGAGAGCCAGTGCCTCACCTGGCTTGGACCAGGGTCCTTACCACAGGGAAGTATTAGGTTGGCTTCCAAGTGGACTTCATTGCTGCACCACCCAGGGTGCACAGTGCCATCAGGTGGAGGGTCCTCATGGGTGCCAGACCAAGGAGTGATTCATGGGTTAGTGATTGATCATTATTGCCTGAAATGTAGCTCTAGGCCTCTATACTCGTGATGGGACAATGAAAGTGTAATGTCATGATGATGGAATGGAATGGTGCTTACAGCTGGGCATCTGTCAGCAGCCAGTTCCACAGCAGCCTGAAAGTATGGTCTTACTTAGACTGTGAAATTTAGTGTAATGGAACCAGTCTTGCATGTATACATACATGTGGTTTCAACTTATTTGTCTGCACCCACTTGGGTGTGGGTATCCTCGCTCACTTGAAAATTAGAGTAGCAGATAAGGCACCCATATGAATGAAGATGAGGATGTGTATATTTGGTGACAGCCAATTTTTCACCCAATATGTCAAGTCTGGTTATCCCTCTGGCCTGAGAATGAGAGTAACAAACAAGACTGCCATATGAGTGGAGATGAGGGTAACAGACTAAATACAGTAATTCCTCCCTGTTCACAGGGTCTACACTTGCCAGGTTCTGTAATTCGTGGAGAGCAGGTGGTCATTCTTCAAATATCTGAGAAGTGCTGGAAAGTTTCCACGTGATGCATTGTTCCCACCCATACATCCCATCCTGTGCATTCTCATGTGGCCTGCACTCCAGCTCCCCTTGTTTGTTCCATTTAGGCTGCACCAGAGTAACAATGTATCCACTGTAAATATTAATCTCCGACACCATTTTCCACTTGTTTCGCACACGTGCATGCACACACAAATACGTGGACATCCAAACATATTGCATCACTATTTAAAATTTTGATATTCCTACAAGGTTACAATAATGCAGACTTAGGTAAGTGTGCAATATCGTCAATATAACTTATAAATAGTAAACTAAGCATTCTTTGGGTTAGATATGCACACAAGGAGCATGGAGTGTTTGCACCACACCAAATGCATCAGTGGTTTGTAAATAATAGCTGATTACCTGCTAATGCAAGCAAGATGGCAGTGAAAGATATGTAGTTAAATTCGTGTATCATCATTTGAGTTGCAAGGTTTGGTGAATGAATTTGGGACAGTGTGTAGGAGGAGGAAGCTGAAAGTTAATGTAAACAAAAGTAAAGTTATGGTGTTTGAGAGGAATGAAGTCACAGAGTGTGCAGTGAGGTTGGATGGTGAGGATATGGAGAATGTGAGTGCATTCAAGTACTTGGGTAGTGTGATGAGTAAGGATGGAACTTTGGGGGATGAAGTACGTGAAAGGGTACAGCAGGGAAGGAAGGTTGTTGGTACACTGAAAGCAGTGATGAGAAATAGGGAGGTGAGTATGGAAGTTAAGAAGTCACTGCATGATGGTATTGTGATCCCTACCCTGACGTATGGAAGCGAGGTGTGGACCTTGCAAGAGGGGAACAAGTCAAGAGTGAGAGCAGTGGAAATGAGTTACTTGAGAGGAGCATGTGGAGTGACGTGGAGGGACAGGTTGACGAATGAAGAAGTGAAGAAACGTTGTGGGGTGGATGTGGATGTGGTTGAGAAGATTAGGAGAAATACACTGAGGTGGTTTGGACATGTGGAGAGAATGGAGAATGAAAGACTGACTAAGAGGGTGTATGTAGCTGAGGTGGAGGGAGGGAGAGGGAGGGGTAGACCGAGGATGAGGTGGAGGGATGGAGTTGAGAGGTATATGAGGGAGGGGGGGGTGAGTTGGGGGGAGGGTAGTCAAATGGTGGGTGACAGAGTGACTTGGAGGCGTTTTGTCTGCGGCCACCCTTTGTGGGATTAGGGCGTCGGGATATAGATAGATAGATAGATAGATCATTTGAGTAAATAATTGAATGCAAAATTTTTTCGCTAACAATTTTTTGGTGAATGATAAACACAAATACAGCTTCTCTGGCATTTAAGAACAGAAGTGGGCATACAGATCATGAGAAAACAGCCAAGAAAAATACTTGTATTTATCCTGAAATATTATTAGCTTGAGTTTAAAATAATCTACTGTACAGTATACATGCTGATGTCTGATTATGTTTTAGGGCAACGCAGAGTATTATTAGGCAACCCTATTGGTTTATTGCTGCTGCAGGGTCCCTTTGGGCCACTGGGGGGCATGACCAGTACATCCTGAAATTCTGTGTTCATGAGAATCTCTGTGATGCAACCCCTGCAGAAAAGGAGGGAATACTGCACTGTATTAGCTGTTTTCTTGCCCAACAGGTGAAGTTCAGCGTGATGGAGCCAGGCACCCACGTACACCCTCACACTGGACCAACCAACTGTCGTCTGCGTGCACACTTGGGTCTGGTTATCCCACCAGGCCTGCGTATGAGAGTAGCAAATAAAACAACCACGTGGGAGGAAGGGAAGGTGTTTGTGTTTGATGACAGCTGGGAACATGAGGTGTGGCATGAGGGGCCATCTAGCAGGTTGGTTCTCATTGTTGATGTCTGGCACCCGGAACTCACCGACCAGGAGCGAAAATCCCTCCCCCCTATATAAGTAGTTGCTGCTGCTATGGTGGGTTGTTGTTTTAATATTTATTTGTTACTGCCATGGACACATGCTGCTGATACTATCAGCTTTGTGTATAACTGGGGTCAAATGTTTACCTGATAATTCACCTCTTCTCCTTCCCATTTTTCTCTGCTGGCTAAAAGTTTTAAGCTGAGAGAGGCTTGGTATGTTTTTCTCCCCTTAATTGATGCTCTTTTATATGTATGATGCATCAGGGATGAAAATGCCATGCCCAAAGTGTGAAGTAGAAACAGTGAAAGAGTTGGTGAACTTTTGTCTCTGACTGTGAAGGATATACAGTATATTAGATTTGACTGTTGCTGTTGTAGCCACTTTACTACAGTGGTGTTGTATATGGGAGTAGCAACAATAAAGAAGAAGAAAAAAAAAAAGAGACCAACTTACCATGGGAGTCAGTACTTATATCCGATCAAAAAATGAGCTTCTTTCATAATTATTGCTACTATTTCTACTGACAGTTGTTTTGTGTACTGGAATGATGTTCACCACTTTTATATAAGAGGTGACAGAAAGTGATGTTCCTTGGCCCTATGGATCAGTTACCTTTCAGTGGCTGTAAAACACGGCTTGAACGAGTAGTGTAGCCTACAGTAGAGCCGCCTAGTTCCTACCCATGTCAGACATATACAGACTAGCAGCTGCATCATAAGGGGAGGCTACAAGCATGGTGAAATGGATCTGTGTGGATGGAGATGAAAATGTAACAGCTTTTGCGTGGACAGTCAGTCTCTTGGGGCATTTATCCCTTCAGTCTAATGATATACTTTTGTGACATAGTTTTCATTTTACTCATGTTGCTACCCTACAATTTTATTTAGCTTATAGGAAATTTTTTTGTAGTGAAAGGGTTTAATGTAGATGGTTTCAAGCCCCTTGTGTTGTTAGAAGTTTCCCCCAAATTAAGCATACAGTAATCACATGGTGGCAACAAGAATAAATACAAAATACATCATCAGACTGAAGGGGTTTAACAGGCTGAAGAGGAGCTAGCATTAACTGCAGTAAACTTATAATTAGAAGATGAGAACT
This sequence comes from Coenobita brevimanus, assembly GCF_032717465.1. Taxonomy (NCBI): domain Eukaryota; kingdom Metazoa; phylum Arthropoda; class Malacostraca; order Decapoda; family Coenobitidae; genus Coenobita; species Coenobita brevimanus. The sequence continues at coordinate 2,375,159 of NC_137022.1, forward strand.
TGTTCTTTTATCAGTGAAGCTACTTGAATTGATGGTATGTACAGTAAGTCATTTTTCTTTGGAGATTCTATGTGCTGTTAATCCTACAGTTGATTACAGAGAAATTGCCTCTTAAGGTTGGATTGTTATCTTTAAAACTGACATGCCGCTTTGCCCCACTGTGCTGTACATAACCAGTGGAGTGCATGCAGGCTTTGGAACAACATCCCACAATATGACACACAGCCAAAAATCCCATTTCTTTGAGTTCAACTGACTGCAGAGCCCAATACAAACATTTTATTGAAGGTACAGTAGCGAGAAAATATGAAAATATTTAGGAAGGTGATGTTGCTTCCTAGTGTCCTCATAAGTGTGCAGGGAAGGTGGCCAGGCCATCTGGCTTAAGAAGTGATGTCATTGCTCAGAACATCCCATTGGCCATAATGAAAGTAGGTATTATGATGAAAATAGCCACTCATAGTCATTTGTATACATAAAGACTCTGCCAGTATATTCCAGTAATTTATCTCAACCATATCTAAAAGCATTGCAAGTACCCTGTTGTATGGAAGAATATGTGGTACCTTGGCACACAACCCACACCTGTCATGAGGACTGGCTGTATGCACATTTTTATGCAGTTAGCCGAGAATAATACATGTTACATTTTTAGTTTTCCGTGTTATAGAACAAATCAGTCTCATTTTGTTTTGGTGAAGTGTGTTACATGTATATTGTTTTTAATATTGATTTAAATTTGATGAAGCCATAATTGACTCCTTTTTAGGTTTAGTGGTGCTGCATAATATAGCTGTGTACAAATAGATAAAAGCCTTCCCAGCCAAGCTTAAAAGAAATGCTGCTCATTTCCAGGGGTAATCTAGTATAATTATATCTCATTTCTAGCAGATAATCAGCATCAAACACTGCTACTTCTTCTGTCATATATTTGTGATGAACTTTCGCTAAGCAGTACTGGAGTACGGTAATATTACATGAGTTCAGTGTTCTTGTTAGTATGAGTTTTATTGTCGGTTTATGTTATTTTTATGCTGAATATAGTTGTAGGATTGTTTAATGTTTAAGTAAGCATTAAAGAAAGTTAGTACAGTTACAATACTGTATTTGGTGCTTTTTTGTTCATACTCTTAATGAGTGTTTCTTGTAAAGTGAATTACTAAGTCTTGCACTTACAGCAGTCAGGTGCCCAGGCTCATCATTATTGCCAGGGCTGGATTAACTCTTCTGTGGCCTGGTAGGCAATGCAGACGGTTGGCCTGCAACATACAGATCTCTTTTTACCATTATTTCCAGTGAAACTTTGGCATGACCTGTAATGGCCTTTTTTGATGGCCTGATGGGTGATGGCCCTTATTTGGATGCCCAAAACGTATATTTATTCTGCTCTGGAAGTCTGGATGGCCTGTGACAGGCTGTGGCCTGGTAGGCAGTTGCCCATTTTGCCTATACCTGGTAATCCGGCCCCGATTATTGCAATTACAACATAGACTGAGGATTCAGTAGGGTCCCATTCCAGACCAAATATATAACCATAATAGCTGATATTCAAGATAGTCCGCTAGTCAGGGCCACATGATGGTCGCAGAACACTTCCTAGTGTGCCTTACCACTGCTCAAGCTTTCATCCATCGCTGGCTGCCCCATTTAGCTCAGCTGCTGCCCACTTCACATCATATGTTTTTGCAGCAGTTGGCCAAATAAGTATTGCAAAGTTTCTTAAGGGGGTATAAATGTATCTGAAGATTGTGTGCACCTCTTATTTTTCACATTACACCTCAGTATCCTCTTGTGTTAATGATACAAGGTATGCTTCTATAAAAACAATGTAGATAACATATTGTAAATAACATATTGTAAGATGTAATGCACAGAATAAATCACTAAGGAAAATATACTGTGAAGCCTTATATGCCACCTGGAACAGGACCCAAAGGATCACTGGTACTGTTGCATTCAAAAGTTTGTACACACTTCCCTGCAGGCTGTGGTGATGGGTGGTGTTGCGTGAATTATTTTCTGGATTACCATAATGAAGCTCACAACAAAAGGGTATGAGAAGGAGGAATTCCGTCTGATGTTTGAAGAGTATTGAGAAATAAGGAAGGGCGGACACAGTGCTGGGAGGAGATTATATCTGAACTTTTGCATGTGATAGTACAGTACCTTGATGGACACTTTCGCCGGTTAGTTGGTGTGTTGTTTGGCTGTACTTTTCTGCCCCTTTATGAAGATGGTACTTTGCAGAAGTTTTTTGGGCAACTGTATGTAACTAGTAGACTTCAGCAGCTTAATCTCTGGGGCTAGACCAGTCTAATGAATGTGTACATGTGTACATTCAGTGACTGATGTGGCAGATTGACATGTAGTGTGACTGGTACTATGCTAAATGGTACTCTGTGTTTAACAGATTTACATGTTAGGCCATAGTCTCCTGGGGTTAGGAAGTTTACTATTATCTCTTAGTTAATGATTTACTTTGAATATTGCAGTTTATTATTTTGTATGAAATTTATAACTATGTAATATTCACAAAGATTATTTAAATAACTTTAGAGAGGGTTAACCTTTTTGGTCTGATGATATATTTTTTACATTATTCTTGCTATTACCAGATGATTTTATTCAGCTTAAGGAGAGCCTTTGTTGGTGATAGTATTGATGGCCTCATCTAACCCTACCAGAATGAATGGCCTTTCCAAAATTGAAGATCATCATCTGGTAGTAAGCAGAAAACAATAGAAAATACATCATGAGACTGAAGGGGTTAACATGCCACCTGCAGAAATAAACTGGTAAGGAAGAGGTGATAGTAAGCCTTGCAATCCTATGAGAAAACACCCCTTAGTGTAGTGTGCGGGACTACACAGTATGGATGTCAAGTGTCATGTGTCATTTATTCATCAGGACCAAAACTTTGCTGCAGATTCAAATGCTTGGCCACTAATTATATGCACCTACTGCCATACCAGGTTTTGTACTCGTCTTTAAATGTTACCAGACAGTGTAAGGCTTATGACTCCCGTATGTATTATCATGGGTAAGTTTAGCAAGTACTTTGTGTGAGTAAAATGAGGACATGTAATCAGATGATATGTTTTTTGTTTCCATCATGTTCACCTTGTGTTGCAGTGTCTCATATGTCTTGTTTAGTGACATAGGGACATGCTGCAGTGGTGGTAGTGTTTTATATAACTCAGCCAATATACTGATATATATTATAGCAGTGGTTCCCAAACTATTCAGCATGATGCTTACTTTTTGTTACCATGAAAATCTCATGCTCCTTCCCCCATATTTTTTTGTTTTGATAACATTTTAAATTTTGCAATATATGATTTAGTCTGGTTGAGGTTTATTTGATTAGTAACTGACTTATTCTTGCATGTACAAAGTAGTTTAAATAAGAAACCATAAACTTTCCAGTGATTCCATGACCAGGTAGTGACATCATTGGTTGACTACAAGCACAATAAGAAAATGAATAATAGATAAATAGATAAATATAAAAAAAAAAAAAAATATGAGGAGAAGGCAAGACTACAGCATATGGCATGAACCATATGTTAAAATACCAGAGGGTGAGGGAACATGGTGGGTGGTACTGTTGTTGGAAACAAACGGTGAGTCAGTGTGGTATCTGTGACATGTACAAGATACGTTAGGAGAGAATGGTGAATCTAGAGTGGGAAAGGGTGACTGGTGGATTTTGCTTGTGCAAGGATATGTGGCAGTTTTAATCAGAGATTTGTTTTATGAACAAAAAATTGTACTTTTTTGCACATGGCGTCACCCTCCTCCCCATTGCACCTCCATATCACATCCCTCAGTTTGGGAACCACTGTTTTACAGTATTATATCGAGTGGTTCTTTTGATGAAATAAGGAATCCTAAAAAGGAGAATGGTATGAAATAGATGAACTTTTTATTATTTTCATTCTATCTTCCTTTCATAGACCTTGTAGGAGTATCAGTTTCTTTTTGTGAATTTAACTACAGATGTATGAGAGAAGAGTAATTGTGAATATTAGATATGCAATATTCCAATATCTAATGGGCTAAGTCACTACACTGTTCACTTTAACCTGGCCTAAAATTGCCATCTTGAGTGCTGAGACGTCACTAGAATATGGTTCTGGTTATGAAAAAGTGCTGTGGAGAAGCTGTAGAGCCATACCATTCTTACCATTGTCTCATCCTGTTTCTGGGCTATTGAAGGTACACTGCAAAATAACTCAGATCAGTGCCAAGTTAAGGTGAACAGACTATGGGCAGCTGTACACGTGAACAAACCTCAGTGACCCTTACATACACTCCAGCCCTGGAACTAGCAAGGAAGCTGGGGTGGTGAGTTGTGTGTATGATAATATGTTTTCATAAGTATAGATGATTTTTGCTGAATAAAGGGATCTTGTTATGAAGTGTGTCTTGTTATCACAGTGCCAGGTATGAACCCCTTCACTCTGATGATGCATTATCTGTTTTGTTATCATCACACAGTTTCATTCACCTAGGAGATGACTTTTGGAATGTCACAGGTTAGATATAGCTGCATTAACACTAACTAATAGAATTTCTTCCCAAGATCACTAAAATTATGTTGAGGTAGCAGCAACAGAGGAACAAAATATGCCATTGGACAGAAGGGGTTAATATGGAAGAATTTTGTACCCAGATAAGAAAATTCTGATTATTGGTAAGATACAATGGTTTCAGGCCAACTTGGACCCCTGTCAGGTCATAAGTGTTGTTGTCATAGTATCAGTGTCATGTATTACTGTATTGAGGTGAGAGAATTGCACTCACATGTGGAAATGCTGTTTATCGAGAAGGTACAACAGTTCTGGCAGGACTCGGAAGTTCTGATCATAAGGAAGGGACATGTTTTGAAATACTGCAGTTCTTTCCATACAGCTGGAACTGCCAGTTGGGCGGAACTGGCAAATCAACCCAATACAGTACAAATACATACCAGTACCATAATTTATATTGGATTTCATCATAATAATCATCATCATCATCATCTGGACCTCCTTTCTGACTCCAGGCATAGGCTTCACAGCCGGTTCCCAAGGCCCAGTAACTCACCTACATTTCATACACCTCTACATGTCACCACTTTGGCACCAACACCCATTGTCCATATTGAATACATGCTAGGGCTGTCTCATACAGGATCTGTGTATTGATATACGTGGGGTTACATTTTTAAATTTTTTTTTGGAGGGGGGGGGGATGGTAAAGGGAAGGACCAGAGGTATCTTTTCTTTGGCAGAGTAAAGGGTGCCAGCCCAAACTTATGGGTGGAGGGGGGAAAGTATACTGGCCAGACCTCTTTTGAGGGATATAATGGAGGGGACAGCTACCTCTTTTGAGTCTTTGGGCGAAAAGGGAACGACAGGCTCCACTCTTTTTGTGGGAGAAAGAATGCAGACCCCTCTTGGGGATGAATTGGATGGGTGAACCCCGTTTTTTTTTGAGAGAGGGTGGTGAATCCCTCAAGCCAGGACCAGTGGATTATATAACCCTGCAGGGCAAGGAGAGAGCGTTACATCTTTCTCCAGATATATGCTGCCTTGGTACGGGCTCAAACTGCAATCCTACGATCCTGAAGCACGAGTGCTACCACTGACCTATTCGAGAGAGGGAAGGGGGAAGGGATGGGTCAGCCCCCTCCTTTTTTGGGAGGGGGGGTACGAATTAATAAGGGGGCCAGCCTTTGCTCTTCTTCAGGGAATGTGAGGAAGTTTCTCTCTCTCTCTCTCTCTCTCTCTCTCTCTCTCTCTCTCTTATTCCATGGCTTACACAGGAAAGCAAGATTGCACTGATTTACTTTACACCTCACAGTAAAAAGCAGAGGTAAAATTGATACTTGACTTTGTTAAAAGGTGTTCATAAGAAGAGAGGATAGACCAGTTGGCCCACGCTAGGCAACTCCAACAAAAAGGAGTTACTAAACTACTAGAATAAGACAAGGATGGAAAAGTAGAAGGCACTTCCCCATCTACCAAATCCTCCAGCCGAAGCCGGCAGGAAAAAGAAGGAACACCACACGGTACTGTATAGAAAAAGTGGCGTGGACATTTTATTCATGGTAAGTGTGAAAGGAGAAAAGAAACTATTGTAGTGAGACCTGAGAAGGAAAAAGAATGATTAATACTGGCTATTAGGAGATTTTATTATACCCTATCCTTACTTTGTTATATGCTTTGTCTAGCCTATCCTTGAAACTCAGTGGAGGGGGCAGCAACTCGCTCACTATACCTCATACCAATTAATCTGGCCAGGCATGTATGGCAACACTGTTCCTGCCGAGATTCTGATTGGCTGGAGGTGTTTGTTCGATTTCGTTGTTGCTAAAACTGATACTCTTTTCATTATCTGATGTGATACTGAGTTTGTCGACAATACAATCGTCAAAAGCAATAAGAAATCCGTTATATACTTATCAACAATGAAATTTCCGTAGGAAGATAGAGATATTGAGTCAACAAAGTATTATAAGTCCAAGTCAAGGTCAGCATTCGAACAATTCCTTTAAATCTCCGACACTCCATAATATAACAAAATTAAGGAAACCTGCTTTATCTAAGCTTTGGCATAACACACATTTAAATTTCAAGATCAGTCCGCACCCTTAAATCGTGCCACAACTCTGAATAATTAAAAATTCTAATGAAAAGACGAGTTCTGTGGGAAGGGAGGTTTGAAAAAATCGCGAAAAATCAAAGTAGGCTAAAGGAAAACTATTTCATTATAATTATATCCACTATTATCACAGTACGGACTGATCTTAAAATTTATATGTGTTATACCAACGCTTAGATTAAGCAAGTTTCCTTAATTTACTGTTATATTACGGAGTGTCAGATTTAAAGGAATTGTTCGAATGCTGACCTTGACTTGGACTTATAATACTTTGTTGACTCATATCTCTATCTTCCTACGAAAACTTCATTGTTGTTAAGTATCTAACGGATTTCTTATTGCTTTTGACGATTATATTGTCGACAAGCTCAGTATCACATTTGATAATAAAGAGACTATCGGTTTAAGTTACAACGAAATCGAACAAACACCTCCAGCCAATCAGAATGTCGGCAGGAGCAGTGTTGCCAGATTAATTGGTATGAGGTTTAGGCAGCTTTTTTTTTTTTTTTTTTTTTTTTTTTAAGGAATTGAGATATTAAAAACTCTGTTGATGATATATGGTACAACATATTTTAAATCTGTTATTTAGATTTTTCATTTCTTTAAAAACTGGGTAGTTAGCATTTGTGGTGACTTGTGCAGTCTTGGTTTTGTTATTCTTCAAAGTATCAGCGCTTTTTGCGTAGGACAGGATAATTCCGTGTAACTTGTTGATTGTAATTAATATTCTAAGACAAATACTCGTATTTTGTGTTTGGAATTATTAGTTTTAGGAGCCAAAATTAGGATTACAAAACACGTCCCACCAGCTGATCGGCCAGCAAACGGCAGACATATTGACACTTAATTTGACAGTGAAAGCGTAGGTGAGTTCTCTAATTGCATTGCCTGTGACTCATTTATTTGTCCTTAAATTTACAATGTAGCACCCAAAAATTGCATTTCAAAGCCTCATCGCCAATTATAAAGCAGATATTCCCCCCTTCCTTCCTTCACGTTTGAGGGATATGGCATTGGCTCACTGGGTTTTAACGTGACTTCGGTTTCCTCGTGTGAAAGTGAAAATGGTATTGGCAGCCAGCATGAAGATGACTTGAGATGCGGGTAAGTTTTTGTGAATTAGTGGGGACAGTGAGAAAAGATGAATTAGTTGCAAATCGAATAATCAATGGCTGTTATGGTTGTGCCGTCACCATAACACCTTAAGTTAAAATGTTGTTGTGGCATTAGACATACCCCTAGTAGAGGAGTAGATAAAAAAGGCTTTGTTTTATTGTTAAATCCCAGTCTGTCTGAGACCCATCGACCACAGGTAAGCAACTGCTTCAGTAATGGTCGGGCCACTCAGCAGGTACAGTACATATATACACCGTATAGGGATCAGGCACCATCTTGTAGACACTGCCTTGCCAGGATCCTTCTCATGGTGAGGTGCTGGGAAATCATTTATTGTCTCGTCACTACTTACCCTTTCCACCCTCAGGTACCTCATTTGCTTTACCTCCTGGTCTCCATTGCACCCATCCTTTCCCATCTGACTCAGCAAAGGGCATCCATTATCACATTAAGGGAAAAGTTCAGTATTCAGGGTGCACCGTTTCTTAATACAAAGTTCATTTGTTTGTTCATTTATGAAGACTCCAACATGCATGCGTTAGCCATAGTCACCTAATGGTTGCTGTCCATGCTGCTCGATCTCTGGCAGCCTCTATTCGGTCCTCCATCCCTGAGGTCACATTGTATAAGATGCCCTGGAAAATTTGAGAGAAACTTTCAGAGGTAATTCTTGGGCTAATTTTGAGTAAAAAAAAGGAACATTTCCAATTTTCAGCCATTGTAGAGCTGTAATTACTAGAATAGGAGACAAGTCAAGAAGAAGTGCTGTGGTAGGGATGTAGGTCATAGCATTGCCTTTTTCTGCTCCTTAGCCGTGTGAGATAGGCTGCAGGAGGATGAAAATGTGTGCCATATAAAGGTGAAGGTACCATACTGTATTATATTCTTGCTTTGTTGAGATTTTATTTATGTACTTTATTTATCAGTCAAATTTTTTTAGGTGTTAAATGCAAGCTTAATTAACCCCTATAGTTTAGTGGTAGTTTTTATTTTTCATTGTGTTTATATTTTTTCTTCATTTTTTAGCTTAAAAGAAATTATTGTTTGGTGTTTAATACAGTACAACCATAAATAATCCCTTCACATCTTGGGGGTCATTTCTTAAGCTGAGTAAAATAATAAAAATGATGCTGTTTCATCTTAACACATCCCTACATTGAGGTTAGACAGGGTACTTTATCTTATTTTTTAATTTTTGTAATGAACTTAAAGTTAAACCAAGTGCCAAAACTAGCTAATTCCTTCACAGTAGTTGCTGGATACATACATACATACAGTATATACATGTCAGAGTTAACCATGGTACAACTGCTGTTTCTCTGTGGACTGAAAGCTTAAGCCAAGTGCCAAAACCAGCTGATAACTTTCAACAGTTGCTGGAAACATACATACCTGGTACATACATAATACATACATTAATGTATTCTTACATGCACAAAATAGGAAAAGAGCAAATGATCAAAGCAAAGGAAGAGAAGGATGTATGGGTAATCATACAGGATAACCTGCAATAAGAAAACTAAACAGGATTATTGGAGGGGCATATAGACTTTTGACAAACATGAGAGAAGCTTTTGATTTGATGGATGAGGAAAGGTTGAGAGAGAGTACAGTGTCCATGATAAGACCAAAAGTTGAGTATGCAGCAGATATAGTTACCACATTTATAAAAAAAAAAAAAAAAAAAAAAAAAAAAAAAAAACAGTAAACTGCAGAAGGTACAAATGATAGCCAAGATGGTGATTCCAGACATGTGAGAGCTTTGCTGTGAAGAAAGACTGGAGAAGCTAAAATTACCCACATTATAGGAAGGGAGAGAGAGAGAGGGGAGACTTGATTATGATGTACAAAGGGGTAAGAGGTCTAGAATGACTGAACAGAGAGGATCTTTTTACTGTGGGTGATGGAAGGACAAGAGGGCATGAATTCAAATTGAGGGAAATCAGATGTCTCAGTGATGTGAAAAAATCTGAGTTTCCCACTGAAGTATATATATTTAGAATGAGTTGAACGAGGTGATGGTGCAGGCAAAGGCCATCCATATGTTTAAAACTAAATTGGTTATTAAAAGTAGATATGGAGACAGGACAGTATGAGCTTAATTCTAGGTAAATACATAGCTACATAAAAATGGTGCCATGTTTCTGCTTTATTGATCCACATAGTTTATTTATTTATTTATTTTTTTTTAACGAAGGTAAACAAAGTGCCCAAACCAGCTACTTACTTAAACAATTGCTGGATACATATATAGATACTTACATACCTGGTACATAAGCATGACACCAGTCTTCCTCTTATGAAGTCCCTGCATTGAGGTTGGTCAAGGTACATTTTTTTTTTTTTTTTTTTTTTTTTTAAGACTGGAAACTAAACCAAGTGCCCAAACCAGCTAATTATTTCCCAGCAGTTACTAGAAAAATACATACCAGAGCATTCATACATACATACCATACATAAAGGCATTGAGGATAGCCATGGCCAAGCTGATGTTTTAATTGGATTGGAAACTAAACCAAGCCCCCCAAACAGTGAGCTGCTTCCCAGTACTTGCCAGAAATTGTGGGAAGAGAAAGAAGGAAAGAAAGAATGTGAAGTGAATAATGTAACAGGATTTGCTGCCTGAGCTTTGACTGTAGTTGTGGCTGAATGTTTCCTGCTTAAGAGTGATCTGTGGTTCTACTTCCTTCTCATAGCACTTCTTTGTGACCAGCATCATAATGTACCGGTAGTAGTAATCTCTAGCACTTCCTCTTGACTATCATCATATTGTATTAGTAATCTCTTGCTACAACTCAGCATTCAAGATGAAGAGATGGCAATTTTAGGCCAGGTTTGAGTACAAAGAGTATAGTAACCAAGGAGACTCATTCCTACTTCATAACAAAGGCTCAATAAATTCCTTGCAACCATGAAATAGTATTTAAGCTGTGAGTGGCCCAGTTCCATCAGATATAAACAGTATAGCATCTCTCAGATAAAATGGGTTAACTTTACTGTACTATTAGGTCACTGAGACTTTTTTTTCATTTTAATTTATAATAGGGCAAGCATGATGACATCTTCCTTCTCTCAGTACTTAACCCCTCCCACTAGGAACAAATCTAGTATTCTCTTACACCTGGTACTGTAACATTTTATTCAGCTAAGAGAGTTATAGGAGCCTGAGAGTTATATTGGTGCCATTAACCTTCCATCACTGGGGCAACTCCTGCATTCAGTTTCAGGTGATGCCATATGATTTTATTCAACTGAGAGCAAGTTCTAGGAGCCTGAGAGTGTTCATACTGTCACCATGAACCAGCTTATATTATTCCATTTGATGGCATATTATTTTGTTCAGCTGAGTGAGTTACAGAGGCCTGAGTGTTAATACTGGCACCATTAACTCTCTTATGGTTTGGGTAGCTCTATCTAATATTCTCTGCTAGCAGATGCCATTCGATTTTATACAGCTGAGTCCTAGTAGCCAGTGTTACTACTGGTACCATTAACCCCTGCTGGACTGACTCTTTATAAGGTGGTTTACCTCCCCTGAGTCAGTGTTTTATAATCTGTGTAAATTTTACCTCGTATGTGGCTGGTTTGACCATGTGGAGAGGATGGAGAGTGAGAAACTGACAAGGAGAGTGTATGTGAGTGAGGTGGAGGAGGAGAGAGGGAGGGGGAGGCCAAGGATGAGATGGAGGGATGGAGTGGAGAGGTATATGAGAGAGGGGGTGTGAGCTGGGAGCAGGGCATTGAAATGGTGGGGGACAGTGCAACATGGAGGCGATTTGTTTGTGGCCACCCCTTATGGGATTAAGGCGTCTGGCAATAGATAGATAGATAGATAGTTGTGGCTGGCAGTGTGTCCCTAGCAGACCTTCATTGTGCCTTGTATGAAGTCTGCAGCTCAGTACAGGGTAACCCTTTTGTGGCCGGGAGAACTCTGTACGTGTATTACGTTATATTGTAGATTTCATTTGGTTTTCAACGAAGAGTGAGGCATAGGAGCATGAGTGTTAAGACTGCCACCATTAACGTGGACAACTCTATTACTGGTATTGTATTCCTTGTGATTTTGTTTACCTGAGGTGAGTTATAGGAGTCTGAGTGTTAAAACTGTCACCATGAACCCTCTGTAGCCTTCTGTTCCACCTGTTGCCATGCTTTTTAAATCATCAGAGTGAGTCATAGCAGCCTGAATGTTGAAAGCTGTCACTCACAACCCTGGGCCGTATTATTAGTGGCATAAGAGGCATCATGGCCTCTCTTAGTGATTTAATTTCCATATTACACCTTACCAATTTCTTGAATGCTGTATACAGCATATTGTGTTAAACCATGCCTTGCTGCCAACTTCGTATGAGGCACAGTGAAGTTTTGCACAGGCTAACTGCAAGCCTCCTGTGAGATACAATTTACAGTGATTATAAAACTGACTTAGGGGAGGTGAACTGCTTTGCAATGAATCAACCTGGTAGAGGCTGATATCTATTTAGCTATCTGTTGACTGATGCCTTAATACTGCAAGTGGTGGCCACAGACAAATTGCCTCTATGTCACCCTGACCTCTGACATTAGGCCGCCAACCATCTAACTAACATCTCTCTCATATCTCTCTCCACTTCATTCCTTGGTCTTCCCCTCCTCCTCACTCTTAAATGCTCTTCTAGTCTGCTTCTCATTCTCCCCAGTTTGTAGTAATAACATGCAAGAGCATATAGAGGTGTAATATGCAGAATAAGTTGCTAAGGTGTCTCCAAAACCACATACAGTAGAATATCACAATATGTTAGAGCTGTTGCTAAGGAAGACTTGTTATGATATCTTCAAAACCACATAGAATATCATCATATGTTAGAGCTTTAAATATATTTCTCTGTGCATTTGTGACTGAACGGCTGTTTACAAAGGCTCTGGAACTCTGGTTAGCCACTTTAGCCAGGATGATCTTCCTGATGGTGATTGATGATGATGATGGTGATTTTCTTTCACAGGTTAATAGAGGATGGTGATGATTTTCTTTCACCTGTTAACAGATGATGGTGATGATGATGACAATGATGATGGCAATGACGATAGTGACAATAATGATAATTATGATGATTTTCTTTTGCAGGCTGAAGTGAGATGGCACCTTGAAGTACCTGCTGAAGGTGATGGATGTCAGGCTGGAGGTAGGAAGCCAGGGAAGGCAGTGGCTGAGCTGGTAGAGAGGTGGTCTGCTGTCCCAGTGGATGCAGGTTAGAATCCCGGCTGGGCCAGGGGACAGTTTAAGGATGTGAATTTTGTTAAACAGACTTTACTGATCTACCATAAGACCCACCAACATGTCTTAAAAACACCCCCACTCTTACCAAGACACTGGTCTTTTCTGACACAGTTCTACTATGTACAGTATTCAGAATAGAAGATGGGTGTTTGTACCAAAATGTTGACATATGGAAAAAACACCCCACCAGTATCAATACACTGGTCATGTGTGAGACAGCCTTGGCATATTATCAATATGGACAGTGGGTGTTTGTGCCAAAGTGATGTCATATGAAGGTGTATAACACATCAGAGGACTACTGAGTCTCAGAGATTGAGTTGTTAAAGCCTGTGCACAGAGTTGGATGCATAAAAAAAAAAAAAAATGCCTGGCAAGCCCCAAGACCTGAGTTATCATGCATTAAAAAAAAATGGCATCAGCCGTAGCAGACATTGTATTCAAAATATGTACTGTATTGTCCATGGTTTCATATTTGCTCTCATGTAGTATGCACAGATACTTGTTTTAGCTTCTCCACAGTCTGAATTATGATCATAAATAAAGTTTTATAAAGTTTGGAAAAAAAAGATGAATGATGACCATAGCCATTGGCAGGTGATCGGGACCTGTGACCTGTGCTGTGAAGTAATATCATATGCTTTTCACAACACTGTCCCTTTTGGATGGAGGTCGTTTAGGTAGGGAAAAAAAATTTGTGTAAGGTGTTGGGTAGAAGAGAAAGAGGGAAGTGTTGTGTTGGGTAGAGGAGGAAGAGGGAAGGGTTGTGTTGGGTAGAGGAGGAAGAGGGAAGTGTAGTGTTGGGTAGGGGAGGAAGAGGGAAGGGTTATGTTGGGTAGAGGAGGAAGAGGGAAGGGTTGTGGTGGGTAGAGGAGGAAGAGGGATGTTGTTGAGGCTCTTTATGTAGTGATCTAGATTTTGAATGGCTATTGTGGCCGGGCATTGAGTGCATACAGTATTAAATATTGATAGGAAAAAAACAAAGGTAAAATTACACACTAATGCAGTTCCATTCACATTTCATTTGGATGGAGGTTGCTATTTAATTTATGGCAATGGTGAAGTGAGAGATCTAGTGCTACTTCGATGGTGGTTTGAATGGCCGTAATGCATATACCTGTATTTTCCTCAGACAAAGTGGAGTAAGACAGGAGGGTCAGTTTAACTAGTAACCAAGGAGACTGATTCCTTTCTCAACTCAGGTTCGCTAAGTTTCATGGGGTTGGTCCAGTTCTGTCTGATCAAAATGAACTAACTTATTGTGAAGAGGTACATAGTGAGGCCGGGGGTGGAGGCAGCCTCATAAGTCTGTGTGGAGGTCATTTTGGGGTGTGGTGGTTGTTTATGATGTTTATATGTTCGTGTTTTTCATGATTGAGAGTCCATTGGTTGTCCTGTGTCTGTTTAGCCTTGAGGGATCTTTTGCATTGAGGACACCAGCTGGTATTGCATTAGTGTTGATGTGGAATGGGGGAAGTCATGGAGTTGATAATTATGAAGTAGAGAAAAATATGTGCAGATGGTTAGACCTGTGAGGCAGAGTCAGGAGTCCAGGGGTTTGAATAGTCGGTGAATGAGCGTCCGGCCCATTTCACTGGACATGGCCAGGTTATATCAGTGCCACCACATGAAGGTGTCTCCCCAGCACCACATTTTTATAACAGTTGGGTGCAGAGTGTGAGAAGTATGAATGTCAAGGGTAGGTGAGAGGCAAACTGAAAAAGACCTGGGACAAGGTCATAGAGTGTGACCTTAGGGATAAGGGATTGAATATGGAGGCTGCCAGAGATGTAGCAGCATGGAGAGTTGCCATTATGTGACCAAGGCCAATGCATGCATGTTGGAGCCTTTATGGACGATACAATATGAGCTGTACAAAATTACTGAATGGCTTCTACAGGCCCTTCATGCACTCTGAATTTAAATTGCAGCACCTCAATATATTGATGCATAGGACTGAAACATATTTAAACACATTCATGTGAGATCCTGTGGCATATTTTCCACATTATTAGACTCTGAATTTGTAAAAACTGTGAGTTTCCTTTTATGTATAATGCCAGCAAAAAGTAATTCCATATTTAATCATTGATATGTATTGCTGTATATTGCTGATTAGTGAACATTGCTTTAAGTTTGGGTTAGCTCCCAGCAAGAAGGATTTTTTCTCAAGTATTTAAGGATCATATTCAAGGCAGCAGCTAATAAGAAAATATTGTATTTATTAATGCAGAATTTAAATTAGTAATATTTTTAGTTGACTTAACCTCGATCATTCATAGCACAGTTTTGAGATTAATTAAGAAGTACATTATGTGAAAACTGTATTTTGACTGACAAATTAAGAGAAACTGTGCTCAGTGAAAGTATCTTAAATGAGGAATTACTGATAGGGGTTTCACAGTGAGTTATTATTATTATTATTATTATTATTATTATTATTATCATCTAACAAGCCATTTCTAGATATGAAGCTTAATGATACCTCTTGTTGGCATTATACTGCAAAGCTGATGAGTGGTATTCTCTGTGTGTTTTAATATTTCATGTTTTTAGTTATGTATTGTGTTAGGCTTCCTGCATCCTTCCACTCCCTCTCCTTCTTCTCGTACTCCTTCTTCTGTTTCTTCCCCTTCATTTTCATTTCTTCTTCCTTCTTCCTCCTGCTCACCTTACTGCGCATCCAGCATCCCTACCACCACCACCCTGCAACCCACCCTACCACCACCACCACCACCACCACCACCACCACCACCCTGTAGGGCACCCTACCACCACCACCACTTTGTAACCAACCCTACCGCCACCACCACAACCTTGCAACCTACCCAACCACCACCACCACCACCCTGCAACCCACCCTACTACCACCACCACCCTGCAGCCTACCCTACCACCACCACCACCACCACACTGCAACCCACCCTACCACCACCACCACCACCATGCAGCCTACCCTACCACCACCACCACCACCCTGCAGCCTACCCTACCACCACCACCACCACCCTGCAGCCTACCCTACCACCACCACCACCACCACCACCACCCTGCAGCCTACCCTACCACCACCACCACCACCACCACCTTGCAACCCACCCTACCATCACCACCACCACCACCACCACCACCCTACAACCCACCCTGCCACCACCACCACCACCATCACCACCCTGCAACCCATCCTACCACCACCACCACCACCACCACCCTGCAACCCATCCTACCACCACCATCACCACCACCACCACCACCACCACCACCCTGCAACCCATCCTACCACCACCATCACCACCACCACCATCACCACCACCACCACCACCACTCTGCAACCCATCCTACCACCACCAGCACCACCACCAGCACCACCACCACCACCACCCTGCAACCCATCCTACCACCACCATCACCACCACCACCACCACTCTGCAACCCATCCTACCACCACCACCACCACCACCCTGCAACCCACAACCACCACCACCACCAGCACCACCACCACCACCACCCTGCAACCCATCCTACCACCACCATCACCACCACCACCACCACCACCCTGCAACCCATCCTACCACCACCACCACCACCCTGCAACCCATCCTACCACCACCACCACCCTGCAACCCACAACCACCACCACCACCACCACCACCACCACCACCCTGCCACCACCACCACCACCACCACCCTGCAACCCAACCTACCACCACCACCACCACCACCACCACCCTGCAACCCATCCTACCACCACCACCACCACCACCACCACCACCACCATCCTGCAACCCACCCTACCACCACCACCACCCTGCAACCCACCCTACCACCACCACCACCACCACCCTGCAACCCACCCTACCACCACCACCACCACCACCACCACCCTGCAACCCACCCTACCACCACCACCACCCTGCAACCCACCCTACCACCACCACCACCCTGCAACCCACCCTACCACCACCACCACCACCCTACCACCACCACCACCACCACCACCCTACCACCACCACCACCACCCTACCACCACCACCACCACCACCACCCTACCACCACCACCCTGCAACCCACCCTACCACCACCACCCTGCAACCCACCCTACCACCACCACCACCACCACCACCTTGCAACCCACCCTACCACCACCACCACCACCACCTTGCAACCCACCCTACCACCACCCCCACCACCCTGCAACCCACCCTACCACCACCACCACCACCACCTTGCAACCCACCCTACCACCACCCCCACCACCCTGCAACCCACCCTACCACCACCACCACCACCCTGCAACCCACCCTACCACCACCACCCTGCAGCCCACCCTACCACCACCACCCTGCAGCCCACCCTACCACCACCACCACCACCCTGCAACCCACCCTACCACCACCACCACCACCACCACCACCACCACCACCACCCTGCAACACCACCACCACCACCCTGCAACCCACCCTACCTACCACCACCACCACCACCACCACCTCCCTGCAACCCACCCTACCCTACCACCACCACCACCACCCTGCAACCCACCCTACCACCACCACCACCACCACCACCCTGCAACCCACCCTACCACCACCACCACCACCACCCTGCAACCCACCCTACCACCACCACCACCACCACCACCACCACCCTGCAACCCACCCTACCACCACCACCACCACCACCACCCTGCAACCCACCCTACCACCACCACCCTGCAACCCACCCTACCACCACCACCACCACCACCCTGCAACCCACCCTACCACCACCACCACCACCACCACCACCACCCTGCAACCCACCCTACCACCACCACCACCACCACCACCACCCTGCAACCCACCCTACCACCACCACCACCACCACCACCACCACCACCACCACCCTGCAACCCACCCTACCACCACCACCACCACCACCACCCTGCAACCCACCCTACCACCACCACCACTACCCTGCAACCCATCCTACCACCACCACCACCACCCTGCAACCCACCCTACCACCACCACCACCACCCTGCAACCCACCCTACCACCACCACCACCACCCTGCAACCCACCCTACCACCACCACCCTGCAACCCACCTACTCTCCTATCTTGCCTGACACTGCCTTGCCCACTGCCTGACACTGCCTTGTTCCTTTCTCTACTTTGACCTGCCATTCCTTGCATCCTTGCTTTGCATCCTTGCCCTGCACCCTTTTCCTACTCAGTTTTGCCATCCCTCCCCCCGTGCACTGCTGCCTTGCCATCATTGACATACCTTCCCCTGCAGTAGAGTCATACCCTCCCCTGCAGGAGAGTCATACCCTCCCCTGCACCCTTTCATTGCCCAGCCATGTCTCCTCTGCCCTGCCATCACTAACCTGTCCTGCCCTGCACCCTTGCAGTGTCCTCCCCCTTCCCTGCACCCTTGCAATACAGAGGCATGTCTCCCCTTCCCTGCCAATCCTGTCATCTCTTAATCTGTCTTGCTGTCTCGTACCTCTCCTGTCACTGACTTGTCCGTCCTCCCCTGCTATGCTGTTGCTGCTCTTCCATCCCTGCTGTGTCCTGCTTTTCTTGCCCTGCCCTTCATGTGCCACACTCACCTTTCTCTGTTGTGCTTTCCTTCCTCAGCCCTGGAACTGGCCCTGTTCTTGTCTTCCCTCCCTTGCCTTTCCACATATGTTAATGTGTTTAGTTTTTTTTTATGTATTTCATTTATTGTATTTGTTTCTTTGCTTCTATAGTTATTAGACCAGAAGCAGAATTGTATCGTGTGAATATATGTTCCTGTTCGGCTCTTGCATGTTCATAAGTTCTCCATAATGTGAAAATGTGGACTTTGAAAAAATATCAAAGGGAATAATACCAAGACATATATGAATAGTATGAAGTGATGTCTCCTTCGTACTATTCATATATGTCTTGGTATTATTCCCTTTGATATTTTTTCAAAGTCCACATTTAAAAACATATGTAAAATAAATATATATGTAAAGAAAAGGTATATAGTAAAGACATTGTAATAATACATTGGTTTTATTTCCATTAGATATACACAAGAGTGGTGGATGTCAAAAAATAACCTATCTCGATAAATGGGCCAGAGAAATACGGACTGGTAACCCAAGCTGTGAGGGTTGCCAGTCAGTATTTTCGTGGCCCATTTATCGAGATAGGTTCGGTGCCCTCCCCTAAAATGCTTCCAAGAGCGTGCCCTGCTCATCATTTTGTATATGCCATGTCTTGTATTGCTCTGCCCAGCTAAAGCCGAGCAGAGCTATACAAGTAAACATGGCATCAACAAAGGATGAGAAGGGCTGATTAACATGCATTGCTAAACACTCTGTGCAACCAAGCAGCCTGTGTTTGCATTAATGCATGTTAAAGATCAATACAAAATATTTTCATACACAAAAATTGCATCCTACTCATCTGACATGCTACAGTTTCAGCAATTACTCCCATAGCATTAAAAAAAATGAGCAATGCATGACAGTCAAAATGGCATATATCAAGGGACTGAGTAGGGCCAATTAACCCTTTCAACATAAGGGCAATTCCTGCTGACATCAAATGATTTTGCTCAGTTAAAGGGGGTGATATACTGCAGGGGTACCCTGCAGGGCTGGTATGGGAGGTCATGGTTGAGTATAGCAAGCGGGTGACCTTATACTGGAAGGGTAAGGCATGGCTGGGTATAGCATGGGTGCAAGGTAGGCCACAGCCAGGAAAGGAGGGCATGACAAGAAATCCTTCCTAAGCTGAGTAAAACTGTGTGGCAGCAGCAACAATAAACCTGAATAAAATCACCTCGGACATAGCTCCAATAAAGAGAAAAGACATCGTGATACTGAAAGGGTTGAAAGATACTAACATGCATTGGTTGTGATGCATGTTAAATATCCAACAAAATCATTCCACTGAATGTAACACTTTTATACTCTTCACTAACTTGGCCAAATTTTTCATTCTTCAGCTCATTCACATAACTCGAGGCATAAAAAGGTAATGCTATGGCTCAAAATCCTTTTCACAGTATGTCACTAGCATCAGGTTTTAAGATTCTACAATTACAACTCTTAATTCGGGTTGGAAAGATTTTAGGCCAAGTTAAAGTTCAGAGTATAATCTCAGCAAACAAATAAATCTTTACAGATATATAACTCATGGCTGTATTACTATAACTGAGAATGCAGGTGTGGACAAGCTATCAATATCTACAGCCCGACTCTTCCTTCTGTAAGGGGTGGCCACTCATAAATCACCTCCATGTTGCCCTGTCCCCTGCCATTTCACTGTCCTCCCCTATCTTACATACCCCTCTCTACTCCATCCCTCCACCTCACTCACATACACACTTAGTGTCTCACTCTCCATCCTCCTAACTTACACCCCCCCCTCCCTCCCTCATAGACCCCTCGACTCCATCCCTCCATCTAATCCTCGGTCTCCACCTCGCTCACATACTCTCTCCTAGTTAATCTCCTACTCTATTCCCCCAGCTTACATTCCCCCCTCTTATATACTTCTTCTCTCCATCCCCCCCAACTTGCACCATCCTCTCTCTTATACCTCTCTACGCCACTGCTCGGTCTCATCCTTGGTCTCCACTTCCACCTCACTCACATCCACTTTCCTAGTTAATTCACTATCCTCTCCACTGCAGCCCTCCATCTCATCCTGTCTCCCAGTTCTAATTTTTGGAGGTAAAGGCAAGAATGACCTACCATTTCTAACTAGACTCATGTGGAATGCCGCCATATCATTAAGTCTTTACAAAAAACAACTTCCAATCCAGTGATGATAAATAAGGCCACAAGTTATATATACAACAAGAAGTAACATTTCTCGCCTTTAAGACTGTTCTTAAAAAAAAAAAAAAAAAAAAAAAAAAAATACAGGGTCATCATCTGTTCTTATAAACAGCTTCCTACAGTTTACATCCCTTATTAATTTCTTGATCATATAATAAACTGGGATTTGCATCTTAACCAAGACAGACTGAATTTAAAATTTATCACTCATGGTCTGGGGCAAGTACGCAACTAATATAAAGTGAATATAAAATCTGTATGCTGTTCCTGGCCAACCCAGCCATTTCATACCCATGCAACTGGTCTGACTATCCAACACGATGAACACTACCGCAGCCAATTTTTTAGTTAGGTTCCCATATATTTAAAGTAAAAATACTTTTGTAAAATGCAAGGACGGAACAAAAGGCTACATAGAAAGCCTGAAAGGCTGTTCCCTCCAACAAAAGATACGAGCCAAATTCGGGAGCAATTAATACAGAGATCCCCAGACAGTGGACACATTGCCTTTAGAAGACTGGAAGCAGTAACAATAAAGAAGGCAGTCCCAGGGCTGACCTGTTGCAGACATGAAGGACTGGGAATAACTGTTAACTCTTGCATTAGGAAGTTGGACAGAGAGGGACGAGTTTGCTGCTAAACAGGTGCTACGCACCTGCCACAGTGGTGGAAGTAGACAGTTCAGAGCAGCAGAGACCACTGGCGTAGCAAAAGAAAAGATGCAACAGTTGTTGTCAGAGGGAATAATAACTGACACTGCATCACTATGTGCCACTAAGCAAAATGTCGAGTTTCAATTAATTTTTTGTCTGCACTGGGAGCATGGATTCCCCCCCCCCCAGGTTACATGTTTTATATTTTGTTTAAGGCGCAAAAATACTCCACTCATCGGCAAAAAAAAAAAAAAAAAAAAAAAAAAAAAAAAAAAAAAAAAAAAGACTTTATGAGTGATTAATTTTACTACCTCCAAAATATCAGAAATTCTACAACTCCCTTGTCAAATTCAAGCTGTTCTTCGTCTTAAAGGCGAAAAATAGTCTACTCCATTACGTAAAGTATTAAAACATTTATTAAAATAAAAAAAATATCTTATGGTCAGCACACATACAGTACATATAAGTATGGATGTGGGATCATGTGGGCCACAATGTACAGTACTATAAAATCTAAGTGAAGATCTGCTGAAAAATCAAAGGGTCTGACTCACTGAATGGCCAAGAGATGCTCCCATATCCACAAATACAGACAGTGCATATACAGATGTCCTCGTTTTAGGTACTGGCCTAAACAACATTCCTTCCATACAACTGGTAATGAAAATTTTGTACCCTGAGCTTTATAGGTACACTTTTCATCTGACAGAACTGGACTCCCCCCCCCCCTAAAAAAATGTCGGGGGGAGGGGGGGTAGCATTGTGGGTGGCATTGTTTGATGATATTTAGATGAGAGGTACAACTCTGCCTCCTTAGTTGCTTGGCTTAGTTTTGTATTGTTTATAGAGGCTCCAACATGCTTGCATGCACTGACCTTAGTCACCTAATAGCAACTTCCCATGCTACTTGATCTCTGGCAGTCTCCCTGTTCAGTCCTTTATCCCTGAGGTCTCTCTATGACTTCATCCCAGGTCTTCTTTAAGTCTGCCTCTCACAACCCTCAACATTCACGCCTCTCACCTTCCATACCCAGTTATCATCCATCCTCTCCAATGGCCAAACCATCTCAGTCTATACCCCCCTCATCACTACATTAAAGTCCCATCCTACCTCTCAACTCTTCAACTGCAGTCCTAACACTCCTCCTCAGGCCTGTCGTTCAAGGATGTATTACACATCCATCTAAAATTGTCAGTTCTGTACATCTGAGCCTATGAATATCCTCTTCCTTTATTGCCCAGGTCTCTCTGCCATACAGCACTACACTCCTAACACATGCTGCCTACAAAGATCCCTTAAAACTAAGGAGTTCTCTCAATGTCAGGAGGCAACAGCTCCCTGAACATCCTCCAACTACTCCTCATCCTATCCACAGCTAACACCAGCCTCACCTCCAGCACATGTCTCTAAAATAAAAAACTGTTCCACACATCCAAAAGATTCAACAGCAAGATAAATCCTTTCACGCCTGACAATCTCTGCATGCTCTCCCCAACACACTGCACACGCCAAATTAGCATTTTTTGCATTCTCCCTCTAATACCACTACATCTCTTATGCACCCACTTTTCACAAACACTGCACAAGATGCAGTTACTTCCCACACCCTTGTGGCAAACCACACATGGCCACACTCCCTCTGCTTTGACAGTACTGCCACCTGCCTTAGATATCACTTAAGTCACATCAACCCTCCAGTATGACTACACACTGCCATCAACTGAGACAAAAGGGAATAGGAATTTTTCAGGACTGAAACATGCTATAATGATGAAACTTTATAAACAATGGAGAGGGTTGCCTTCATGAGGTGGCAGTCTCCTTGGTTACTAGTCATATCAATGTGGTACAGCAATATCATTTTAAGGGCAAAAAAGACTAGCTTTCATGTCTCCTTGCCTACTAGTTCCTCAGTTGGTAGCTAGGTGGTGGCAACCCTCAGGCTTTCACTCGACGTAATGCTGCCTACTTCTTCCTTCACCTCTATCATTCTGTTTCTCTCTCTCCTTCTCTCTTCCTACTTCTCGTTTTCCTTCCTATCACTTTTTATCCTCTTTTCACTTCAGGTGGCTCTACACTGTGACAAGCCTAATGGTTTCCTACAACCCAGGAAACCATTTACAATGCTGGGTGGTAACCATATAACCAGATAATGGAGTGATGTGGAGCCTACTATGGTACCCATGTTAACTGGATGGAGATGCAAATGCAGCATCCATTCAGGAACCAAATCTCCACACTTTTCCCTGCACCCTGCTGTTGCAGGGCACTGCCAGCTGCAAAAGAACATCGGTTCACTCCGTGCGGTGGCCCTGCAAGGGGCTGTTACTTGCCTGTGGGTCTGCTTGGCCAGACAGACTGGGGTTGATGAACAACATCTTGTCCAGAGTTCAATCCCATTAAACAAAACATCCCTCAGTTCCCTCCCTATCCTCCCAAATGATAATGGTGGACTACAGGTGAAGGGCAAATTCAGTCTGCAGACCACCATGTTCAAGCTCATAAGCCTGGGGACAAAATAATTCAGCACTTCTACATGACTGGCATATAAACAAGTCTGGGCACAAAATGAGTACACTGCTTGGATTTGAGTGTAAAAGAAGACTTTCTGTAGATACAACTATATTGTAGTTCTTTCACTAACTTTCCACAGCACTTCTTCGTGGCTAGCACAAACAAGGACTTTCTGTATATACAGCTATAGTTTTCACCTCAACTTGGCCAAAATTTATCCTTTAGCAGTTAATTCAGTGGCAGAATGAGACAGTAAAGGCTCTACATCCTTCCCAAGGCACTTTGTGACTAGCATGGTAATCTTAGGCCAAGTTAAAGCAAAAGAGAAGCAGTTTTAACACATTACCAATCTTCTTGACACCCAAGGCATTTTCCATTACACAGCTGGGTTGATCCTGCTGTCTTGATGCATCTTCAACCATCCTGTCAGAAGTCAGCTCATCTCCTGCAAATATAGAAAAACGTTAACTGGTTTGTTTGCATCTGCTGGAACTGAACCATTCCAAAAACTGAAATATTATGCTGTGGTTGCTAAGGCACCTAGCACCCAAACTTACTAAACCACCAGGCACACAAACACTGGACCACTAGGCACCCAAATCCACTAGACTACCAGGCACCCAAACACTGGACCACAAGACACCCAAACACTGGACCATGAGGCACTTAAACACACTGACAATGTCAACACACTAACACACAACTAACTCTCAAACACCTGTCAACTGGATCACCTGAACATCCTAAGTTTAAATTCCGTACCTAAACAACAAGCGACTATCTTCACAGCCCTGTGGCAAAACTCTTGAAGCCAATTTTGTGATGTCTGAAACTCTTAGAATGGGTGAAATTGTTTTAAAATGCCTCCTTATGGCCAAAATTGAACAATGCTAAATAATCAGCTGATGTAACAGCTGACACGTCAAACTCAATTCAAGTTGAGAAACTTTGTATTTCATAAAAGAGTTTCTATAATGCCTCCTTATGGCCGAAAATGAAAATCACCTAATAGTAAACTGATGCTTCAATTGATGTAACAGCTGATGCTAAATAAAAACTTCAATCTGGGCAACTACTGTATTTCATAAGAAAATTGCTTAGCTCTTCATGGAGATATTTAAACTCTCCTTGGAAGAGAAAAACAAACAGGTGTACCATTTCTAAACCTGCCAACTTTGTGACAGGTGAAAAGACCCATTACTGTATTCCAAAGCACAGTAACTCAAAGACAAACTGCCACCCCTTATGGGATCATGGCATCTGGCTATAGACAAATATCCAGGACACCCTTAACCTACTAGACCACCAGGCACGTACAGTAAATATAGTAACAAACAACCACAAATTCCAAACATCAGCCAATGGGAGCACCTTGGCCCACTAAACAACGACTACGACGAAGACGATGATGGCCACATTTTTCAGGAAGGCAAAAACTGTAAACAATGCTGATAAACCTAAAGACAATCCACCATACTCCCTGTGCTTTATACCTACCTACATGTAATCCTGGAGACATTATTTTAAAGCTCGGATTACACGAGAAATAACAGTTAAAATCTTACCAAAAAACATGAACATTGATGCATTCACTGCGAGATGCCTGGACACTGTATTTAAGGGACTGGTCACTGGCAGAGGGAAAAACAGTCACAGGCAGGAGGGAAAAACAGTCACAGGCAGGAGGGAAAAACAGTCACAGGCAGGAGGGAAAAACAGTCACAGGCAGAGGAAAAAAACAGTCACAGGCAGAGGAAGAAAAACAGTCACAGGCAGAGGAAGAAAAACAGTCACAGGCAGAGGAAGAAAAACAGTCACAGGCAGAGGAAGAAAAACAGTCACAGGCAGAGGAAGAAAAACAGTCACAGGCAGGAAGAAAGAAAAACAGTCACAGGCAAGGAAGAAAAACAGTCACAGGCAGGAGGAAAAAAAAACAGTCACAGGCAGAGGAAGAAAAACAGTCACAGGCAGGAGGAAAGAAAAACAGTCACAGGCAGGAAGAAAGAAAAACAGTCACAGGCAGGAAGAAAAACAGTCACAGGCAGGAAGAAAAACAGTCACAGGCAGGAAGAAAAACAGTCACAGGCAGGAAGAAAAACAATTACAGGCAGGAAGAAAAACAATTACAGGCAGGAAGAAAAACAATTACAGGCAGGAAGAAAAACAATTACAGGCAGGAAGAAAAACAATTACAGGCAGAGGAAAAAGTCACATTGGTGAATTCAAACTAAGGCATACCTTCTAATTCCTTAACTCCCCTAGCACCTCTTCCTAAGTGATTTATTTTTGGTTTTATTCCTGCTACTATCAGACTATTTACAACCCAGGGAGGGCCTATGGCTCTGATGTATGAAGGAATGGGACAGTGAAGGTATAGTAAGCACATTAAATCACTTAAGAAAATGTGTTAGGGGTTAATGAGGGCTACATCTTCCACTTATGATGAATATAATCTGGAAACAGTTTAAAACTACCAATGGAACTTAGACAAGCATAAATCTGCAGAAAGATGAGGCTTTACTATCACAACACTGCTGTCTCCACAATAAATAGCTAGGGAACAGGTGTTAGGGAGCTTCCTTTAAAATGCCAGGGGCTCAAGCTTATTCTGGTTCAATCTCAGGAAATCACTGGGAAAGAGGTGTTATGGAGGTTCCTGTCATTCCTATCTATATACCTAGGCTGTTTCCCCTGTAACTGGGAGTAGCCCCATTGATTCATTCCTGCCAACCCAAAATTACTTTATCCAGTTTAGGGGACAGTTTCTTTAACGATGGGGTAATACTGGCAATATCCAGCCTACTGTTAAAAGTCTTCAAAGCTTTTAAAAGTATATAGTGTTAAAAATGAAAAGGCACATAGGGTGACAATGATCATTCTGGGGATATTGTTGTTAGCACATAATTTAACTGCTACACACACACAATTCCACTTAAAAAGGTGAGTTTTTAACATTCTGCAAGATTCTTGCAACTTTAGCTTTCTCAGTTATTAAACCACAGGCTTCAGTGCATACTAACACCCACTGAGGCAAGTTTTGCAATCAGCTTGCAATAAAGGAAAGCTAATACCATGGCAAGATTTACAAAAAACTATACAAGATGTGTAGAATACCACTAGGCCCATCAATGGTTATTTCAACAAACTGGCATCTAAGTGATTAAGTACAGTAGCTACCAGGGTTGGGGATTTTTTTGATTAAAAAAAAAAAAAAAAAAATCAAAATTAAAAAATTATTATTATTTTTTTTATTTTTTATTTTTTTCATCATATATGGTAGGAAAGATTTCAAAAGCAGTATTCTGAATACTGTTAACATCATGTCACGTCTATCCACTGATTGTTCAGGCTGAAAGTCACTGTCCAGAATCCAGATACCAGTACATACCTGTTCAAGTCCTGTCTGTACTGTATGCTACTGGTTAAGGGTGAGTTGCCAGTGATAATAAAGACAGTATATTCCACAGCTGCCTGATTAGGCTATACTGTATTACCACACACAAACATTCCTGTTCAGGTCCTGTCTGTACACTATTGGTTACGGCCGAGTTGCCAGTGGTTTTCAATACAGTATATTCCAAGGGACCAAAGCTGATTATATTACCACAGAAAAAAATCTTAAGCTAACATCATTATAACAGACAATGTAACAGTTTCAAATGGCACCATTCCTTAAAAATCTGCTTACTTAATGCCTAAGTATAAAATCAGAATAAATGAATGAAAAGTTATACACAACTTTTATAAACCCTCAGATTCTATTTGTTAATCTTTAGGTGAAAAAATAAAAAAATAAAAAATTAAAAAAATATCATGATTTTTTTAGTAAAAAAATCACTGATTTAATCACATGATTAAATCAGTTTGATTTAATCAATGCCAACCCTGGTAGCTAAAACACATTTACCACCTTTTTAGTATCCAGCAGAGTTGCTCCCCCATATCAAAGGTGGTGGATATCTACCAACAGCCACCATTCCATCAGGGGTAGCCTCCTCTGCTATTATGCTGCCTCTCCCCTCCAACAGCTCTGAAGTACAAATATGCTTTACAACTCATTAACCGTTTAACTACAATGGCACTGCTACCTCAACACTTGTTAAATCTTATGCTGAAGGACAAAACTGAAGGCTATAGATCCATACATCAACGAGTCTACCAGCTACAGTAATAGTCTGCACCTATCCCTCAAAAATAGGATGGTGGATGGCGGAAGGGCAATTTCATCCTGAAGTCCCACAGATTCATGTGCAGGTAAGCATGAACCCACAAATGAGTTAAGGGCCTCTATTAAGTAAGTAACTGTCACTGAATATTCACACCAAAATTTGCCTACTAACCAATGCATCTATTCCTGTACAATATAATGCTGCTTTCCTATTCAAGTTAATTTAATGCAAGCAGTTAATTATCTAGGAACAATTAATTTTCCTTCATCCCGATTTTTCCACCTCATGATGGGGTGAGGCAGGGTGCAGAAAACAGGGACAGGGAAAGAAACAATAGAGGAAGCAATTAAATTTATATATCAACCTCTTTATCCACACAAGGCCTCAGAAAAACAACTAATCAACATTCCCTCCATTTCTTCATTTATAAAAAACTTCAAGATGCTTGCATACATCGGCCTTGATCACCTAATGGCGGTTTTTTATGCTGCCTGATCTCTAGCATCCTCTCTATTCAGTCTCTTATCCCTGAAATCACACTGACATCATCCCAGGTCTTTTTCAGTCTTTCTCTCACAATTCTACCCTAACGTTCACACCTCTCACCCTCTGCACCCAACTGTCATCCTCCATCCTCTTCACTTTCCCAAACAATTTTAATCTACCCAATCTCATCATAACACTAATACACTCAAGTTCTATCCTTCCTCCCAAACCATCTCAATCTACCCCTTCTCATTCCACCTTTTCCTTTTAAATGTAACCTCAACATTCACACTCTTACCCTCTGCACCCAGCTGTCATCCCCCGTCCTCTCCACACTCCCAAAAATTCTCAATGTACCCCTTCCCTTCAACCCTACCCTCAACGTTCACACCTCCCACCCTCTGCACCCACCTGTCATTCCCCATCCTGTTCACACTCCCAAACCATCTCAATCTACCCCATCCTCTCAACTCTATCCTCAACGTTCACACCTCTCACCCTCTGCACCCAGCTGTCATCCTCCATCCTCTCCACATTCCCAAACCATCTCTTTCTACCCCTTCCCTTCAACCCTACCCTCATCGTTCACACGTCTCACCCTCTGCACTCAGTTATCCTCCATCCTCTCCACTTTCCCAAACCATTTCAATCTTCGAGCTTCTTACCCTCTGCATCTAGCTGTCATCCTCCATCCTCTCCACATTCCCAAACCATCTCAATCTACCCCATCCTCTCAACTCTACCCTCATCGTTCACACCTCTCAGCCTCTGCACCCAGCTGTCATCCTCCATCCTCTCCACATTCCCAAACCATCTCTATCCACCCCTTCCTTTCAACCATTCCCCCAACATTCACACCTCTCACCGTCTGCACCTAGATGTCATCCTTCATCCTCTCCACACTCCCAAACCATCTCAATATACCCCTTACTTTCAACTCTACCCTCAACATTCACACCTCTCACCATCTGCACCCAGCTGTTATCCTCCATCCTCTCCACATTCCCAAACAATCTCACTCTACCCCTTCCCTTCAACCCTACCCTCATCGTTCACACCTCTCACCCTCTGCACCCAGCTGTCATCCTCCATCCTCTCCATATGCCCAGTCAAATCGACCACATTGAATTTCTATGACTGCACCAACGTAGTTATTCTTTGCCTTCCTCCTCACTGGATAAAGCTTAGGTCTCAAGGTTTTAGTCACACCTGTCCCCAAATATTTCTTGCATAGTCTACTGTATCTTGTTACGCTGCTCAACATCAGTATCTAAATGAAGGTTAATTATATTACTCTGACTGGTGCTATGGCAAAGGTGCATGGGCAAGGTGGTGACGTTCTGGCATTAAGCTATATATATTAAAAAATGACAAAAAAATCTACAAATTAAGGCTAAAAACTACCACCATCTCAATTCAATTTCTTAACCGTGAGAAAAATTGTCTTCACTAGAAAATTCTTATCAGATGGAACTGATCTAATCCCACAACTTTAGTACGTAATTGACTATACCAAACTTCATTACAGTTATGGAGGTAGGAATGAGTCTCCTTGGTTACTATAATTTTTTTTCACTGGATAGAACTAACACTTCCACATCAATAATGTGTGGTAGTTTGAATTCAATTATCTATTTAGCACCAGACACTTTAATCCCAAAGGGGGTAGCTACAGACAAAAAGCCTCCACACTGCCCTATCCTCTACCATTTAGCTGCCTTCCCTCCAACTCGCACACCCCTCCCCTTTCTCTCCACTCCATCCTTCCATCCCATCCTTGGCTATAATGTACGAATGAGAGTCCTGAGACAAAATTTTCCCTAACCACCCAACTACACTAACTGCTGAAAATGTTAAGTCAGGTAAAAATGCATAACAGTCCTGTACTTATCTGAACAGACTTCTGCCACTCTCCTCCAAGATCCCTCGCTCCTTGAGTTCTTCAGGGAGTCTCCCATCACTCCTCTTGAACCAAAATCAGGCTGCCCTCTCTCTGGAACCAGGATATTTCGATACTTCTTTTTCACCCACACGAACCCAGGGCCACCATAGGAACACCACTGCAATGACTGTAGAAATATAGTACAAATTATTTACATTGAGAGCAGGGAATTATACAGTAAATAACACTAGTACTTCTACCTTCTATTTGGCCTTGATTTTGCTTTATCTAGTCCACTTCACCTAGTTCACTGGCAGAACAAGATATTGCTACAGCTGGTTATCCTGTCCACAGCACCACCTCATAATATAGAGCCGCGTTTTTGTGACATTAAAAGTGGAGATTTTGACTAATCTTGATACTATACTGCATACTGACTACCGTGCTGATACCAGTTTTAGATAGCAACAAAAGTCAAAATGATTTTGACTTGAGCATGACGAGTCAAGATTAGCCAATGTTCCTCCCGAGGTATTTTGACTGATATTGACTTTCCATTTTTAAACAAACCTAGCGCTACTGAAGTCGAGCCAAACTAGAAAGGAAGACAGCTTATGGCCTATTGGGACGTAAGTGGTCCCGTGTAAGTTTATTTGACATGGAATAAAACTTTTGTTAGGCGACACCTGTGGTGGCACCATCTAGCAGCAACTTAAAGTTCTTCATTTAAGTCCATCGAGGCATAAAAGTGGTCCCATATAAGGTTATTTGACATGGCTTGTTACTTTTTACAGCAAACTGTTTGAAACAAAGAGCCTTGCCACAGGCCCCAGAGCAATGATGCTCGTTTTTCCCTAATGCAACGTGAGGGTCTTGAGGATTTTGACCATTTTACCTTGTGTCCAACAACAATGGTACCGGTACAGCTGCCCTTTCATTTGACGCCAAAATTTCAAGCAAAAGCCCAGTCTGGTCGGTCACATGAATAATTTTAATTCCTCTACTTACAGTAAATCTCCCAAGGCAGCCACATGACGCACGAACGAATGTTTATAGATGGCACTAAGGTAAAGGCAATACAATCTTGCCGACCAGTTTTCGCTAAATCCACTTGAAACTAAAACAATATCAGTCATAATGGATTTCAAGATTAATCTTGACTTGAAAATGTCACCAAAATGCGCTTCTGTATTCATCTACTGTTACAACTCAAAAATCAAGATGCCGGCTAAAGTGAAGAGCACAGCATCATATTCTACTAAGTTTTTGTTGTACAGTAATTAAGTACTCAGAGTGAGAAGTTGTCACATTTCATCCTATAGCTGGTTTTTCTGACAATGGGTCACTTCCACAAAAAATATGAGGATGTGGTTGCATGGACTTACAGCCGTTGTTATGGGTTGGGAATAAGTCCTTGGTTACCATACTGCTTTTACTCTAACAGCCTAAAATTGCCATCCCTCCATCGAATACCACATTGTAATAATACTCTGACAGTCATGAAGTGTTACAGGAAGAATGTAGAGCCATACCACTGTCTTTGTGCCACTAAGCTATGTGAAATAAATTACGAAAGAATGAAAATCTATGCTGTGATTGTGAAAGTCAAAATTACCATCCCAGTCTGACTACACTTGACCATCAATGAACTGAAAAAGGGCTGGTGATCTATACGAAGTCTGTCATGAATTGCGAATGTCTCCTTGGTTACTAATCAATTATCATCCCGGGCTGAGTACAGGTGGCCACAAAGTGGGAAGTGTGGGAAGTGACAAGGGATCATTAATGAGATTTGCTGTACAATATGAGTTTTAGAATTCGAGTTAATATACCTAAACCTTCCAGAAAAGCCATGTGGAAGTACCTATCATAATCATAATCATCATCATAATAATAATAATAATAATAATCTGAAAAGGCTTAGCATACTCACCAAATCAGTATCCAGTTAAAAGTTCCCACCAAAGTGATGGTTGTGGTTGCCCTCAACAGCTAAATGCCTTGCAGCCGGTGTGGGGCAAATTTTTCGACTTCAATGTCATGCTGTTTTTCGCAATCATGCTGAAAAAAAAAAAAAAAAATTATAAGCCATCACACCAAAAACCCATAAAACAACAACATAAATATCCATAAATACATCCAAAAAATTCCACCCAAAACGTCCATCTCAAATCTCTACACACACACGCCAACCTAACTCCACACAGCTTTGTTGCCCTGTTTCAGCTATTACGATTTTGGGTATCTGAGTAGGCTTTATAAGTACTCAGGAATGTTTCGAGCACAAATTATGATCAATATTATCTTCAGAAAAGCACTTGGTGAGAAGAAAAAGGAAAAATGTCTTACCAATATCGTAGACAACCACCCTACACCAAAGCCCAAGCCAGACTGACCAAACCACCACGGTACCACCAGCCGGCGAATTCCACCTCCCTCCCTCACTCTCCTAGATCTCCCCCGCCCCCCTCCACCAACTTGCCTCTTTCCTCCACCTCCTTTCACACCTCTTCTTCCTCCTCTCCTTCTTTCCTGCACCCCCCTCCCTCTCTCCTTTTTCAATTTCCTTTCTTCCCTTTCCTCTCTTTGTCCTTCCACCTCTCGTCCTTCTCCTTCCCTCCACCTCTTCCTTCTCCCTGACAAACAAGCTTCCTCCATTCCCCCTCCCTCCTCCTTCTTCCCCTTCAACCCCCCCTCCCCCATCTCTCCCCTCTCGTTCGTTCAAACTCTGTCTTTCTAGAATGTTCGATATTTTATGAACATATTTATACACACACACACACAGCTACGTCAGAGCTGATAAAAACGTAAGGAAATTCAGTTTCCCAAATAGGGCAATTGATCAGTGGAATGAACTACCGAATGAAACAGGGTGTGCCCAAACAATAAATTTAAGGATATGTATGATACAAGTGATTTAATACATAGGACAGTACGAACTTAACTCATTCCTGTTATGATACAATTAGGTAAGAACACACACACACACACGTTCATGGTAGTCGTATTACTAAACATTTCCTTCCCTTGTAGTAGCACGAGGAAATACGTAGTTGAACTGGTATATGTTAAAAATTCTTTCCCTTCGTTAGGTGTTCAAATGAGTTTCCCTTCGAACAGCAACAGAAATTACTGGAACCTGAAGGAATTATCTGACCAGTCTTCAAAAATTCCTTCGCAGTTTTTGTGCTTTCTGTTGTGGTTCCTTGTATCATATATATTAAAAAAGTGAAGAGAAGTTACTGTTTTATTGTATTTAGATTTACAACGTTACACCAATCTTTAAGCGCTATCTGTATCTCTAAGTGTTACGCATACTCACAGCTCAGTAAAATCCTTTGACGTTAAATGAATGCAGTTGTAACGGTACAGGGAGGTAGCTAGGTAGGTGGGCAAGCAGATAAGTAGGCAATGTGGCAGATAAGTAGGTAGGTTAGTTGGTAGGCAGGCAGATAGGTAGGCACTGTGGAAGACAGGTAAGTATGAGGGTAGGTAGGCAGGTAAGTAGGTAGGCAAGCAGATAGGCAGGTATGAAAGTAGGTAGGTAGGTAGGCACTGTAGTAGCTAGGTGGGTAGGGAAGTAAGTAGGAAGGTAGGTAGGTATAACACTGCAGCAGATAGGTAAGTAGGTAGCACTGTGACAAATGAGTGAGCACAGTGAGAAGATAGGTAAATAGGTAGGTAAGCAGTCACTGTAGTAAGTAGCTAGGCACTGTGGGAGGTAGGAGGGTGGGCACTATGGGAGAAAAGTACGTAGGTAGGTAAGCAGGGAATCTGTGGGAGGGAGGTAGACAGATGGGCAGGTAGGCAGGGACTGTGGGAGGACAGGAGGGAGGTAGTTGGGTGTTTAGGTTTCTATACTTCATCCATGTACTACACCTATATGCACAAATCATTAGGCCAAGATATAAAGACATTATGACCAATTGCTCATGTGAAAAATTCTCGGATTCTGTAGTCACATTTTTTTTTTTTTAGGCTTCTTTGGCAGTGGATCTGATATAGGATGTCCAGCTTAGGTTAGTATTTAGTGTCACACCGAGAAAGTCAATATTATACGTGGGAATATTTACATTATTTAAAATTACGTGGGAGTTGGAAGAATTCTGTCGGTCAGAAATTTGAATTACTAGAAACTTCTGATAACAGGACATAGCATATTTAACCTAACAATAAACAATGAACTATAGGCTATAAGAAGCAATTAATGACATAAATCTTTATCTAGGTAAAACTTATACAGGTGCCGTATTCAATAATACAGATACCATTTTTTCTAATGCCACGAACACATAAAGGCTTAGGCAGTCTAGATCATAATAAGCCTAAATGTGGAGCATGTAGAGTGCAGCACCAAAAATCCGAAACGGCAGTTATCCCTGATGTTCAAGGAATATTCATATCTTCTACTACTGTGGTATATCATATCACTATGGTTTTGTTTCCTTACCTTTATTAACAGGATATCCAGGCTTACGCTAAGCTATGCATCCCTTAGCCAAACGAATTGGTTAAAATGACGGCTGCTGCAATTCCTCAGTACCTAGAAATGTAACTATGGATTCTTATGGAGGCTGCAGGCATAAAAAATGCAAAAACAAATTCCTAAGAGATAAATAACACGTTATAAAACAAAGAAATAAATTACCGCCCCCGACGCTTTTCTCCGATTGTAAACAATGAACGTTCTCCAGCACTCGAAAGACAAAATTATAATAATAATAATCGATTGTCTTGTGAGTCTCTTATATAGGAAAGTAACCAGTAAGAAGACCATTGTTTTATCAAATAATAATTTGGGTGACCAATTATCCAAAATAGCAGAGATACCGAAATATAGCATTCGACTTTGTATAAAACAAGATTATGGTAACCAAAGAAAACCATCCCGAACGTAAGGACGGGGGTAACCTTAATTTTCTATACAATACACTTTTAGTTAGGGAGCTAGCTTGAGTTTAATTACACAATTGCGTACGAAAGGTCTGATGACGGCAATCGATTGATATTAGCTGAGTAACAAAGAAAATCCATTTCTTGAGTTTCGCATTCCTGGCGTTATGGGGTGCGGCACCCCCCAAAACCCCAAAATTTCACCTTCAGTTACACTTTTGCGTACAAGTCTGAAATTTATGTCATGAAACTAGTGATTGTCAGTGAATCAAAATATATAACTCAAGAAAAGAAATTGTCTGGCGTTTTCACTTAAGAAGGGTCGTTTTAGGGGGATAAATAGGGGTTCAATTACACTTTTGCGTACAAAAAATTCACTTTGCTACTCTTGTCCAATTATACGTATATAAAACAAAAATAATGCTTGAGAAAGGCTCTTTCCTGGCATTTTGAGATAAGAAGGGGTCAATCCCTTGTGTCTACTTCTATTATGTGAAAAAAAAAAAAATGTGGCAGGGAATGCATTGTTAAAAGCGTTAATTGACTTCATCACAATAAGTCTATGAAATGCAAATGGGTATTAGTGCAGTGTGAATGAGTGAAATGGTAAATATATATCCGAATATCCCTCGCAAAGGCCATAGCTGTGGTCTATTATGTCAGTATAATCACATTATCTTCACGCTGTGCTTCCAGGTGTAAGGTATGTTGTCCACCCCGTTACAGGCTACATCTGACTCATTTCGGTCAATCGTTTTCAGATGCATTGGTAATTGAGAGGTCTGCCAGATTTTCATAAAGTGAGAATTTCTGCCAAGAATATATAGTCATGTGTAACCAGTAGCAGGGATGAGAATAAATAGCTACCAACATGCTTGTTGCTGGACTTTTAATCATCCGGCGCACAGATAATCAGTTCAGTATTCTGCCTGTTGACCTTAGATTGGAACAAACTGTTAAAGCAGATACAGCCTCTCGTATGACTGGATATACTGCTGCCACAAACAACTACAGTGCCCGCCTCTACTGGAGTGTCACCAAGGGTAGCAGAGCAGCTATAATTAGTGCTGCACTTGAAATGGCAGGGATGCAAGGGAGCAATGATGCTGAGGCCGAGTTATCACGAAGTCGTATCCGGCGTGACAATGATGACCTCAGAAAAGTTATGAACGTCATCATGACTTCTGCTGATCCCTTCAACTTGGAATCTGAAGTATTGATAAATATACATACTGGGAAAAGTGCAACCATTGAGATATCCAAGTCTCTACTTAGCACTGAAGAAGAGGGAATGAAACGGCACAGTGCATTCGTTCAGGAATGTGCTGATGACCCAGCTCGCTTTGAGAAGGCTATTCCAAGAAACAGCCTGAAAACCTTCGTGGACCAAGGAACAAAGAACACACGATCACATGATGCCGTCATCAGACGGCTCCGATGCACTAGAGATATGCTTGGGCAGATTGCAGTCATTGAAACAAAAAAGCGAGTTGATCTAGAGTTCCTACTTACATATCCGTTGACATCAGTGCCACTCACACTATGTAGGTCTGATGGGACAATGGTACATACAGACAAAAGTGCACTGTTTTCTCTGCTGGAAGAAAAGATTCAAGAACACGTTAACCCCAAGGAAATCTGCTCACATCTGATTGATGGTAACTTCCTGCTCTATTGCTTACCACCAAATTTACCTCCATCATATGGCGGGTTATCACGTGTAGTATTGCATACTATTTTGGCCCATCCATCAAAATGGGTGGATATCGTGTTCGATGCCTATGACGAGCCCTTAATAAAGGACTCTGAACGTGAACGTCGGGGTGCTGAAGAGACAATATACATGATTGCTGGTCCAGACCAAGTGCGACCTATTGATATCGGAAAAGCTCTCAAATCACCATCATTCAAGTAACAGCTTCCTTGCTTCCTTATGAAGGATTGGGCCTCAGAACATCATGCATCAGTATTGTGTGACAGAGAGGTTTACCTAGGTATTGATGGAGAATGCTTCAAGTACTGTGTGGTGAATGGCAGAGTAGAGAGAACCGATTGCACATTTAAACTGTAACCACCCAGAAGCAGATACCAGGCTGTGTCTTCATATGATCGATGCTGATGGTGACATGCCCAGTGGTGACAGTTGTTAGGGCGGCTGATACTGATATTTTGGTCATACTATTATACCACTTGCATAGAATCACATCAAATGTCTGGATGGATGTGGGAACATCAGGACACGGAAATAGACGTTATGTTAATATCTCAGCAATTGCCTCAAGGAAAGGTCCTGAGTGTTGCTCAGCACTGCCTGGTTTTCATGCGAACACCGGTTGTGACTACACTGCAGCATTCGTACGAAAAGAGAAGAAGCGCCCATTTGCTATACTTGAGAAAGATGAAAGATTCCTGCAAGCATTTTCTGCAGTAGCAACGGGACCTGTGGATGACATCACAAGCAGAGTAATTGACGACTATACATGCGCTCTGTATGGTGCACGGAAAACTGTTCCTATCAACCATCATCGGTTCAGAGTATTTGAGAAGGCATATGGACCAAGGGACGCAACAAAGCCATTCCAAAGATTGAAGGGGATAGATGCTAGTGGTATCCCACCTTGTGCGGCTGTTGTCAAGCAGAAAATTGCCAGAACAAGCTTTGTGGCAAGAATGTGGAATGCTGCCTGTACCAACAGTTTGCCAAAGCACCCAGCCTTCGGATGGGAACTGGTAAACAATTCCTATAATATCATATGGTTTGATGGGGCAGAGATGGCAGATTCTGTTGTTCCTGAAACAGTTCAAAATGCTGATGACAGCGAAGATGAAGAAGATTACTATACTGAAGAGGATAGTGAGGACAGTGATTAAGGTTAGCCTGACAGGATCAGCCTGAATGCAGTGGACATTGGATACCCACCCATCACACATTCATTATCAAACCAGTACCTCTTATATGTTCATTATGATAAAAGTTTGCTGAGCTGTGTGTAACTGAGGATTCATTCACTGTAAAAGATACATTTTTTATTTGAAACATAATTGTTTTTCAAACAATTTTTACTTGTCACTTATCATATGTTATCAATATTTTAAGATATTTCCTGTTGGAGATAAGAGGGCAGTACCTACTTGTTTGGCAATAAGTATGGCATTTTTTTTTCTTTAGTAGTAGCTACCAATGAAGTTCATGTATTTCAGTACATTTCATCAATATCACTGAATTAACCAAATTGATTTGTCGTCTAACCTAATATTTATTACTAAAAACAAAGAAAACTAATAAAACAGTATATATTTCTTATGTGCAAGTGAATTCCATTTAGTTTGGTCATTTATCAATTGTCTGAGCAACTTACCAAAGATGAAGTCGTTTTGTTAGTGAAATGAAACTTTATCTTGATTTTTTCAATTTATCCTAAAGTTTCATGTGTCAGTTCAAAAGACACCTTCTTATCTGAAAATGCCAGGAAAGAGCCTTTCTTAGGCATTATTTTTGTTTTATATACGGATAATTGGACAAGAGTAGCAAAGTGAATTTTTTGTACGCAAAAGTGTAATTGAACCCCTTTTATCCCCTTAAAAGGACCCTTCTTAAATAAAAACGCCAGGCAATTTCTTTTCTTGAGTTATATATTTTGATTCAATGACAATCACTGGTTTCATGACATAAAATTCAGACTTGTACGGAAAAGTGTAATTGAAGGTGAAATTTTGGGGTTTTGGGGGGTGCCGCACCCCATAACGCCAGGAATGCGAAACTCAAGAAATAGGTTTTCTTTGTTACTCAACTAATATCAATCGATTGCCGTCATCAGACCTTTCGTACGCAATTGTGTAATTAAACTCAAGCTAGCTCCCCGTCTATTTTACATTATATGTTCTTTCATTACTTACATAATGATAAAGTTATCAAATTCTTTTAATTATTGCGTATAGGTTTAGGTAATATATTTGATTATATTATACTATTTATTGCTCAGTATGAGGTTTACTTAAGTTAGGTTGAGGAGATTTCCCTAACAGGACCCCGGGGGGCCCTTTCTTGCCTGGGGGCCAAACAGTAGACACACGTGCGTCCGGTGCGTCCTCCTGGGGGCGCCCCTGGTAGGTAGGTAGGTAGGTAAGCACTGGGGGAGGCTGGCGGGTAGGTAAGTAGGTACTGTGGTAGGCAGGTAGATAGATGGGTGGGTAGGCAGACACATGGGCACTATGATAGATAGGTGGGTAGTTGGGTGGGCACCCACGACGAATGTTTACACGACCCACCATCCACTCACCTTATGTAGCACCGCTCTTATTGATAGGGTAGGCAAGGGCACCCTCCATCCACTCACCTGATGTAGCGCTATCTTCAGATGACTGTACTGGCAAACTAAATGGATTACTGTCAGGAAGCCATTTGTTACGCTGGGTGGTGACCATATAACCAAACGGGCGCCTGGTGGCCTAGTGGGGTAAGATGCTCCAATAGATAAAATGCTACGAAAAATTACTGTATATCACTGCCTGTTGACCCAGTAGAGAACCAGTGTAGGGCAAAGCTATTTTTTACTGCTGTTTTTACTGATATTTCTGTTTATCTGTCTGTCTATTGCCAGACGCCTTAATCCCGTAAAAGGTGGCCACAAACAAATCGCCTCCATGTCGCCCTGTTCCCCGCCATTTCATTGCCCTGCTCCCAGCTCACACCCTCCTCTCATATAGCCTACCTCTCCACTCCATCCCTCCATCTCATCCTTGGCCTCCCCCTCCCTGATATTTATAGTATTAAAATCTAGTCCAATTCTCCACAGGTCTGTTATATAGGAGGTAGAGTACATTTTTTTTTAGCACTTTTTGAGGTAGAGTACAATTTTAGCACTTTTTGAGGCAGAGTACAATTTTTAGCACTTTTTGAGGTAGAGTACAATTTTTAGCACTTTTTGAGGTAGAGTACAATTTTTAGCACTTTTTGAGGTAGAGTACAATTTTTAGCACTTTTTGAGGTAGCGTACAATTTTTAGCACTTTTTGAGGCAGATTACAAATTTGAGCACTTTTGAGGAAGAGTACAATTTTTAGCACTTTTTGACGTTGAGTTCAATTTTTAGCACATTTTGAGGTAGATTACAATTTTAGCATTTTTTGAGGTAGAGTACAATTTTAGCACTTTTTGAGGTAGAGTACAATTTTCAGTACATACGTAGAGTACAATTTTTAGCACTTTTTGAGGTACAGTACAATCTTTAGCACTTTCTTTAGTTCTAAAAGCGCACTTAGAGTTGACCTAGCTTTCTGAAATTTTCCATGCAGGTCACAGAGGTCAAGGAAGGTCAAGGGATTGTTGAATAAAATGGGTCTGGGTTTGTAAATAAAGTGATTTGCGGAAGGCGCCGAATTCCACGATCCGACCTTTTGAGCAGACGAATTTTCCTGATGATGATGATGATTATTATTATTATCATTATATCATTATTATTATTATTGTTGTTATTGTTATTATTGTTATTGTTACTGTTGTTATTGTTGTTGTTTTTGTTAGTTTTATTATTATTATTATTGTTATTATTATTATTACTATTATTATTATCATTATTATTATTATTATTATTGTTATTATCATTGCTGTTATTATTATTATTTTTATTATTATTATTATTATTACTACTACTACTACTACTACTACTATTATTATTATTACGACTACTACTACTACTACTACCACCACCACCACCACCACTACTACTACTACTATTACTATTATTATTATTATTATTACTACTACTACTACTACTACTGCTGCTGCTGCTGCTGCTACTACTACTACTATTATTATTATTATTATTGATATTATGATTATGATGATGATGATGATGATTATTATTATTATGATGATGATGATGATGATGATTATTATTATTATGATTATTATTATTGTTACAAGTTGTTTTTCCTCACTAAAACTAATACCAAAAATATCGTGTAACTCCCAATTGAAGATGTGACGCTAATACTTACAATGCAAAGATATGAGGCGTGATAAAAATATGTTAGAGTCACAGTGAGAGGAGCTTTGTAATCTGCTTTCTCCCCCTCCCCCCTCCACCACACCCTCCCCTCCAGTCTCATCCATTTTTCCTTCCCTCCACTATCCTTCTCTCTCCCTCCTCCTTCACTTGCATTCTCTCCCCTTTCCCATCCATCCCCATTTTCTCCCCCCCTCCCCCTTCATCTCTCATTCATACCCCCTTCCCCACTCTCATCCTCTCTCTCCCTCCCCCTCCACCTCCATCCCCCATTTCCCCTTCACTGTCCCCCCCACCTCTCCTCCCCCTCCCCCCTCCCCCCCACCCTGTACATCCAACCCACCATCTGTCCCAATCCCTATTCTTCCCCTTGCATCCTCCAATACCTTTCCTCGACCTCATTATTTCTTCTTCCACCCTTCTTACCTCCCCCTCCCCCTCCACTCCTCACCGTCATCCACTACAACCTCCCCCTGAACTCTTTTGCACTCCCCAACCACCCACCCTAGCCCCCACCCCTCCCCAGGCATCCTTCCTTCCCCTCCCCTCCCTCCTGTTCACCCCCTCCTCATCCCCCACAACTTTATCTCTTCCACTGTCATTGCCTCCACCTCCCCCTGCCCTCCCCT
The DNA here is from genome assembly GCF_032717465.1 of Coenobita brevimanus. Lineage (NCBI taxonomy): Eukaryota > Metazoa > Arthropoda > Malacostraca > Decapoda > Coenobitidae > Coenobita > Coenobita brevimanus. The sequence continues at coordinate 2,417,223 of NC_137022.1, forward strand.
CCTCCCTCCCACCCCTCCATCCCCACACCACACCCACACTCTCCACCACACCCAAGCTTTGACCCTGTACCCTAAACTGTATCCTCCCCTCTCCCCCTGGCATTCCCCATCACCCCGTCAAGGTCACAGGCCAGGCAAAGTCTTCAGTGGCAACCTCTCGTGTCGCGTCAGTGCCTCTTTCACTCTCGCAGCGACAGTGCCCACCTCCTCCTCTGGCTCTCAGCGTAAGCACAACCTCGAGCAGTACTAACAGCGCGTAAGTACAACCTCTAGCAGTACTAACAGGGCGTAAGTACAATCTCTAGTAGTACTAACAGGGATACTTACAGACCCACATCACCGTTAGTATGAATGTCACCTGCTACTGACATGATGTGCGTGTAACTTGTAATCGGATACAATGTTATGACCGCTCGTGACTGCTGAACCACCATGACTCAGCGACACCATTTATGCCTCCTTCATCATGACTACAGCATCGTCTTAAGCCCCAGCACCCCTACATGGAGGGAAGGGGCTCGGAAACACCAACAGGAAAGCACAAAGGCGGAACTATCAACACAGCAATCAGGAATTACAGAACGCACATCCATCGACTCATCAGAGAACTGAAATTCTTGGATCTATTTCGTGAGAGAAGCGAGCCACACCAAACTGCGCTCCTGTGAGATGGAACCACTCAAAAAAAAAAAAAAAAAAAAAAAAGAAAAAAAAGAAAGAAAGATGGAGAGAAAGAAGGAAAGGATGACAGAAAGGATGAATGAAAGATAGATAGATAGACAGATAGAAAGAAAGGAAGAAGGAATGAAGGAAAGAGAGAATGAAAGAAAAATAGATGCACAGAAAGACAAAGAAAGAAGGAATGAAGGAAAGAAAATTAAAGAAAGAAGGATAGACACACATAAAGAAAGAAGGAAAGAAAGAGAAAGTGATGTAGCCTTCGTCACGCATATCTCCTTACCTATCTCATCCAGCCACTTCCATCGCTCAAACAATTCATAGTCACTGCAAAACCCCGTGAGAGAGTCTTTGTGAAATGGAACACAGAGGAGAGCAAACAGCAACACTCCTACAGTACTTGTCTCTTCGTGTCCATGTATGACAGAGAAAACTATAGCTGTGGTATCTTTTTTATGAGACGAAGATGGAGAAATTTAAGAATATTCCCCCACCCACCAGTCCTTCCATCAGAGGTCAGCAAGACAAAGTAAAATGATCACCATACAACATTGTATATTCTCATGGAAATATCACAGGATGGAGTGCTATATTCTTCACTGCCTTAATGTAGAAAGGTGTGACGCTAATCTCTTAATGATGTCGAGGTCTTGGCCGTGTTCTCCCCGACCTGGATGGAAGGAAAACACTTAGCTTTTGTGATAGCCAGTTGAGGATGAGAAGGTGGATATATCAAGGCCACTTTTAAATGTTGTTACTGTATCGTAGTCTCCCATATTCCTTGGTAATTAGTTCCCTGTTTACAATATCCCAGAAGAAATGCTTTGCATAATTAACTGGCAATTTTGTAACCATAACTATCTATCTATCTATCGCCAGATGCCTTAACCCCTACACACCAAGGTTTTTTCCATGTCGTACGCTCCTCCCTACAGAGGATTTCGGGATTTTGGAAAAAAATCCTAATATCTGCCAAACTATAACAGCTAGAGAAAAAAATTGAAGATACATAAGATTCACCAACTCTTCCTCTTTCAAATGAAAGTATCCCCACATCTTCAGGTGGTCTCGTCGATGAGTAAGGATAAGTTAAATTTCAAAGGGTGGCGGGAAGATGCTTGTGGCTATACACGTCAACCGGCATTGCCCCATGCCCAAAATTATGATGGCTATACACGTCAACCGGCGCATAGGGGTTAATCCCGCAAAGGGTGGCCACAAACAACTCGCCTCCACGTCGCCCTGCCATTTCTCTGCCCTCCTGCCAGCTCACACCCCTCTCTCATATACCTTTCCACTTCATCCCTCCATCTCATCCTCAGCCTTCCTCTTCCTCTCCCCCTTACCTCACTCACAAACCCTCCCCTCGTTAGTCTCTCGCTCTCCATCCTTTCCACATGGCCAAACCACCTCAGTGTTTAATTTTCTTCTACCCATATTAAAGAAATCAGAATGTAATATTATTGTGTTTAATAGCTGTGATGTGGAATGGAACCATAGATAGTACACACCACTGCTTTCCCACCTCAACCACCTGTTTAAGACTGTACTTTTCCTGTCATTACTAAATTTCCTTGCTGGTCATCAGTTTCTTTCAGCACATTCTAAAATACTTCCTTTCCTGAGGTGCTGATACTCTTTTACTTATCTTTTATTGGTGTTGTCAGTGTGTGAATGCAGGACTCCACAATCGCACCTGTCTCTCTTTGCTGTCTGGCACGTAAACACATCACAGTCCTGGGGTATGGGCAGTGTCGGGAGCGGTGGTGGTGACAGTGTGGTGATTTCAAGATTATGTACTCTAAAAATCCGTCATCTTACCGACTTGCAAGAGTATGTGCCCTAAAAATCCACTACCTTAAAGACCTTTGTGCAATTGCTAGGCTAAATCTGCACCTTTATCCTTTTATTCTCTTCTTTACCTAAAACTGAAACAGAAGCGGCGCGTAATTTAAACAGAGGTGACGCATAAATTAAAGAGTCATGGCGCGTAATTTAAAGAGAAGTGGTGCTTAAATCAACGAGAAGTGGAGCGTAATTTAAACAGACAAGTGGCACGTAATTCAAACGGAGTCATGGCGAGCAATTTAAACAGAGAAGTGGTGCGTAAATTAAACAGAAAAGTGGCGCATAAACTAAACAGAGAATTGGCATGTAATTTAAACAGAGGAGTGGCACGTAAATTAGAGAAGTGGCGTGTGATTTAAATAGACAAGTGGCGCGTAATTTAAAGAGAAGTGGCACGTAATTTAAACAATGGGCTCTCGTAGTCTAGGAGAGGACTGGAATTTAAATGATTCTCCTCGTGTACTCGATACCCATAAATACGAGCTGCTGCCTTCTAATTTCCTTCACCTAGTTGCATGTAAGGTCAATGGCTGTGTGTGTGTGTGTGTGTGTGTGTGTGTGTGTGTGTGTGTGTGAAACTTGAGGTAGATGGGACTGGGAAGTACTGACAGCCTGTTTGAAATGACCATCACATACTTGACTGGCTTATAATTCAAGCATTCTTCTTCTTGTTTTTGCCAGGTAAAGGGATCAGGATGTTGGTGACGTGGGTAATGTTGGTGCTGGTGCTGGTGACGGCGTGGTTATACTCAAGATGGCGCTACAACTACTGGGCCAGCAGAGGAGTTCCATCCCCACCAGCTCTCCCCTTCCTCGGCCACATCCACCGGACTATGTCACCCTTCGAAAATCGCTGGGTGGCCCTCGACAATGTGAGACATTAACTAGAAGAACCTGGTATCTCTCCACAGATGGTTATTTTGGCTTAACCCTTACATGTAGGGGTTTTCTGATGTTGCAGGCTCCTCCCTATGGGGGATATCGTGATTTTGGAAAAAATACCTTTACTTCAAACCCTAATATTTGCCAAATTATAACAGCCAGAGAAAAAATTAAAGATGCATAAGACTCATCAACTCTTCCTCTTTCAAATCAAAGTATCCCTATGTCAGCAGGTGGTCCCGTTGGTGAGTAAGGATACGTTAAAGTTCAAAGGGTGGCGGGAAGATGCTTGTGGCTATACACGTCAACCGGCATTGCTCTGTGCCCAAAATCGTGATGGCTATACACATCAACTGGCACATAGGGGTTAAACTTCTCATAAACCACTGATAAGTGATCCCAGTCTGTCTAGCTGAGCAAACCCATCAACCACAGACAAGCAACCACCCTCACAGAGCCATCCAGTGTAGTGAACTGATCTTCCCCTGCAGCAGACATCTCACCACAGCAAGGCACGGGGAAGATTGTGGAGGTTTGGTTTCTGGATGGATGCCGCATTTGCGTTACTCCACCCAGTTAACAAGGGCACCATAGTAGACTCCACATCACTCCGTTATGTTATGATAGGGTTACCACCCAACACCATAAATTGTTTCCTAAGATACACGAAACCATTAGACTTGTCACTCAGTGTAGAGCCACCTGGAGTGGAAAGAAGAGTGATAAAAAGTGACAGGAATGAAGGAAGAATAAGAAGAGAGGAGGGCACTCATGGAAAGAATGATACAGTTGAAGGAAGAAGGAGGCAGCACCACATCAAGTGAGTGGATGATGGCTGCCACCAGGTATCAGCAGCCTCTCTGTCTTAAATACCATGTACTGCCACACAACGTTTGAGTGTCCCAGTATGAAGACACAGAGGCTAAAGCCTTGTCCACATGAGCGGGCAATGCCCGCGGGCACAAGCGAGCTGTTTGCCTGTTGACGGGCTCACCGCTTGTGCCCGCGGGCAAATGCGTAAATTGCGCTCGCTTGTGCCCGCGGGCATTGACCGCTCGTGTGGACAGGGCTTAAGACATGGCAATATAAAGGGTTCACAACTCAAATCCACTGGTGTGTGTGTGTGTGTGTGTGTGTGTGTGTGTGTGTGTGGATAATAATCGTAGCTAGGGGTTGGGATTGTAGATGTAGGCTGGCGAGGCACCTTTGTCACCAGTAGTGTGGGCTGTTACCGATATAAGGTTATGAGGCTTTGGATAGTTCGTTGTGGGTTTTATCTTGAGGTAAGTATTTCTCTGTCTCCCTTGCCCCTCCGTCTATATTGTATCGTAAGTGAAGATGAGGTATAGACACTCTGGGGTTAAGGGGTTTTTACTGTGATGCAATTATGTGATGGACAGAGTGACCTGATCCACGTATTGTCAGTGTTATTGTGAACATCCTACTCTACCCTATCCCCTGAGCTTCCTTCCCTTGTCTCTCCAGTCCCCTTCTGCCTTCTCTGGTTCTCTCATTTCAAATTTCCCTTGATATATTACTGGTTGGTTTCTGGCAGGGAGACACGTGTGTGTGTGTATGTATGTATGTGTGTAATATCTGGTACGTTTCCATCACGTGAACTAACTGGTTTTCATCAGTTACCCCATGTCTTTGATTCACCACGAAATTCTTAATCATCTGGTATGTGTTTGTCATACATTGTGTGCTTGCATTCTGGGCTAGAGGATGTGTACGTCTTCCTGAACACCAGACATTACATAGTGTGCTGGTGTTACATATTGTGCAATGAAATATTAATGCCTATATTCCTTTCTTTCTCTCTTTTCTCCCTCTTTCCCTTTTTCTAGCTTGTATTTTCAGAAAGGCATCCGGTTTTTGGCAATACAGAATTTAAGAGGGGTAAGAATGAGGACAATCCATTACACAGTGTTTGGTTGAGCTGACCTGTTTCCGTGCCAACAATGTATTGGTCTTTCAAAGTACATACCTGAATCACCAAACTCTCTAAATTTACCTGCTGGCTACCTCTTCAGAGTTGAGAAAAGTGTAAGACAGGGTTTACAAAATATACAGTATTTATGGTTACCTCATCCCTTAATATCGCTTCTGTATCCTGCCTACTCTCACTGACATCACCTCTCGTCTGCCATGTCCTTTTAGTATCTCAATTACAAAATGCATGTTTTATAGTGCCCATGTTAAGAAACTGTATTTAAAAGAGAGAATAAGTTACAGGGAATTGTCTTAGCTAAAGGAGGTTACTAATCACAGTTGCTGATTTCCAGAGAGACGGATTAAGATATTTTTCTCCTCCCAAGGAAGCTTCTGGTGTATGGGATGTTATATAAATATTTTGTGTACTTAAATAACTATCATACTTTACTGGGGCTGAGAGTATTTTAGTTTTCTTGGTTTCAGATGTACCACACCTACAAGAACAGTCCCTACTTTGGCCTGTATGAGGGCTTCATTCCCGTACTGACAGTGTGTGACCCGGATATAATGAAGAACATTTTCGTAAAGGACTTTGATCATTTCGTGAACAGGCGGCCCTTTGGTGTGAACCAGCCTGACAGCTACTCGAGTCAGATGCTGGGAAGTAAGAAGGATCAGGAGTGGAAGGACTTACGTGCTGTCCTATCCCCAACATTCACCAGTGGGAAGATGAAAAGCATGTTCCCGCTCATGTGTGGACTTGCTGACACATTTGTATCTTCCTGCCTGAAAGGTGCACAAAAGAATCCGTCTGTTGACATGAAGGACAAAGCTGGACGGTTCACCATGGATACTATCGCATCTTGTGCTTTTGGCATCGAGTGCAACTCTCTCACACAAGAAAAACCTCTTTTTGCCCAAAAAGCAGACTCTTTTTTTGCTGCAAGTCCACTAATGCTACTGAGGTTTTTTATGATGAGGACCATGCCACGACTGTTCAACGCTTTGGGCTTCAAGGAGGACTCAGAGGAGATTGGGTTCTTCCGGAGTGTAGCGGAGGAGACCATCAGGGCCCGCAAAGCCGGCGAAAAGAGGGGGGACTTCCTTGACCTCTTGTTGGAGGCGCAGGCTGAAGACTCAGACACCACCACTGCCTCCCCTAAGCACGGTGATTGACCTTTGCCTTTTATTACTACACTATCTCTTCATAGGTCTTCTATTCTACCATATCTGTAAAAGTTTCATCTGCGGTGCAAGTGATGTAATCGGGAGTACACTAGGACCATGGACGTGAGGTCCCGGGTTCGATTCCCGGGCCAATGCTGTGATCTTTGTCCAGGGTCTATTTCATCCTGTCCTATTCCTACGTAGAGCTGAAATAGGTACCATATCGGGACCTGGATGGTAAATTTGAAAGATTGTATTTCGTTGTCTGGGGAAAATTGGGACTTGATATTTCTGAGTGACTGTCTTAATGGCTCTCCAGTTACCAACAGTCATTACACCTTCTTGTTAACACTCTAACTAGCCCAAGACAAACTCTGAATTACTAAGTTTTTGCACACCTTTATCTTTCCCAAAATCGTTGATGGCTCTCTCTCTCTCTCTTGATTTCCTCACATTCACTCTTCATTTTCTCCGAATCCATGTCTTGCTAAATTTCATCCCTCAGATTGACTTTAAGATTATATTAAGTAATGTATTCAAAACTGGATTATATTAAGTAATTCATTCAAAATTGGGTTATATTTTGATCTCGTCCACCGCCAGTCCTCACCGACAAAGTGCTGGTGGCGCAGTGCATCCTGTTCCTGGTGGCTGGCTACGACACCACCGCCTCCACTGTGTCCTTCTGCTCACACCTCCTTGCCAAGAACCCCGAGCCCCAGCAGCGCCTTCGTCAGGAACTTGAGCAGCTGGTGAAGGAGGAGGGCGAGCTGACCTACCAGGGGGTCATGGAGGCCAAGTTCCTCGAGGCCTGTGTTATGGGTGAGTTCCGTATCAAATTTGTCCTGCCTTTTAAATTTGTTCTGCCTTTTAAATTTGTCCTGCCTCCTAAATTTGTGCTGCCTTTTAAATTTGTCCTGCCTTTTAAATTTGTGCTGCCTTTTTAAATTTGTGCTGCCTTTTAAATTTGTGCTGCCTTTTTAAATTTGTGCTGCCTTTTAAATTTGTCCTGCCTTCTAAATTTGTGCTGCCTTTTAAATTTGTGCTGCCTTCTAAATTTGTCCTGCCTTTTAAATTTGTCCTGCCTTTTAAATTTGTCCTGCCTTTTAAATTTGTCCCGCCTTTTAAATTTGTCCTGCCTTTTAAATTGTCCTGCCTTTTAAATTTGTCCTGCCTTTTAAATTTGTGCTGTGTTTTCTCGTGTATTCTGTGCTTTATTTTCTCGACCCCTTGCCCCTCATACTGTCATACTGCTTCATCTTCCGCTCTCCCATCAACACTAGATCATTATCTTGCCTCACCCTATCTCAGGCAGGGCTGAGGCGATTTAACCCACCCCTCATTCTTGCAAATCAGCTGAAAGGAGTGTGTGTCTGTTGGTGCCTTCAGTTTACAAGAGGCCTTTGACGTGACTCCTAGGCCTAGAAATCATATGTGTCCTAATTATCTATTTACCTATCTATAGCCCGACGCCCCAATCCCGCAAAGGGTGGCCGCAGACAAAACGCCTCCAAGTCGCTCTGTCACCCACCATTTGACTGCCCTCCCCCCAACTCACTCCCCCCTCCCTCATATACCACTCAGGTCCATCCCTCCACTAATCCTCGGTCTCCCCCTCCCTCCACTACACCTACATACACCCTCTTAGTCAGTCTTTCGTTCTCCATTCTCTCCACATGTCCTTATAATTCTGGGTGTCTTTCCAATAGGTGAGGTTGACTGAAGAGTTAAATTGTGTGTGTGTGTGTGTGTGTGTGTGTATGTGTATACTTACTGTTAACCTAAACACTGAACTCAACTTCCTACTGGTTCACATGTAGGTGGTGTGTGTGTGTGTGTGTGTGTGTGTGTGTGTGTGTGTGTATACTTACTGTGAACCTAAACACTGAACTCAACTTCCTACTGGTTCACAAGTAGGTGGTGTGTGTGTGTGTGTGTGTGTGTGTGTGTATACTTACTGTGAACCTAAACACTGAACTCCACTTCCTACTGGTTCACATGTAGGCTGTGTGTGTGTGTGTGTGTGTGTGTGTGTGTGTGTGTGTGTGTGTGTGTGTGTGTGTGTGTGTGTGTGTTTGAAATCTACGCCTGTCTCGAGTGAAGAGGGCAACGTTTGATGTGGTTGGAGAGGCAGTCATTCAGTTTGATCTAAATCAAAATCCCAGGGAGTATATATATTATTGAAGCTGGCTTTTTGACTGCTTATATATATATATATATATATATATATATATATATATATATATATATATATAGAGATATATATATATATATATATATATATATATATATATATAGACAGATAGATAGGTAGACAGTATACCAAGGCAGTCATGGCAGTTTACATTGGTCTTCCTCTTCCCTTTACAGAGACCCTGAGGCTCTACCCCCCAGCGCTGTTTGTAGACCGGATGTGTACCAAAGATTACAGGTGAGCACAGGTGTACACGAACAAAAGGTGCACATCATCCAATATATTACCAATATGCCGGAAATCGAACCCGGGACTTTCAGGTGAGAGCCAGGCAGCATACCATTACACCACGACCAGGTAAAAGTTAATTCACATTGTCACAATCTTGTAACCAACGTCCCTCCGCCCCCCACTGTGGGCCTGAAGAGGGTGAGTCAACCCCCTGGCACTCGGCAAGTAGATGCTTTTAATCTATCCCAAGCACTTACGGCGAGTCAGAATGAAGAGAGATACCTGTACTGTACACAGGAGAGTCCCGAGTTCGATTCCCGGGATATTGGTAAATTTCCAGATGATTTTTTCTGCGTACAGTAAAGGTTTCTCTCTTCAAAAGGTGTACAAGGTGAACAAGAGGTGTACATGGTGAACAGGTGGTGTACATGGTGAACAAGAGGTGTAATGATGAACAAGAGGTGTACATGGTGAACAAGAGGTGTACATGGTGAACAAGAGGTGTACATGGTGAACAGTGTGTGGGATGAGAACTGTTGAACATTTTAAAACAAAGTGTACAGGAAATAAATAACATGAACACTTGAACAGGTACAGGCAAAGAACACAGAACAGTGAACACTTAAAGGTGAACACTTCTAGGACCACTTAGAGATGAACAGATGAACACCTGAGGAGAACTTAATGATGAACAGAACCATATGTATGTAAAATTATGGTGTACAGCTGTAGTAGTAGTAGTAGTAGTAGTAGTAGTGGTGGTGGTAGTGGTAGTAGTAGTAGTGGTGGTGGTAGTAGTGGTAGTGGTAGTAGTGGTAGTAGTAGTAGTGGTAGTAGTAGTAGTAGGGTGGTAGTAGTAGTAGTGGTGGTAGTAGTAGTAGTGGTGGTGGTAGAAGTAGTAGTAGTGGTGGTAGTAGTAGTAGTAGTGGTGGTAGTAGTAGTAGTAGTAGTAGTAGTGGTAGTAGTAGTAGTAGCAGCAGCAGCAGCAGCAGTAGTAGTAGTAGTAGTAGTAGTAGTAGTAGTAGTAGTAGTGGTGGTGGTAGTGGTAGTAGTAGTAACAGTAGTAGTAGTAGTAGTGGTGGTAGTAGTTATAGTAGTAGTAGTGGTGGTAGTAGTAGTAGTGGTGGTTGTAGTAGTAGTGGTGGTTGTAGTAATAGTAGTAGTAGTAGTAGTAGTAGTAGTAGTAGTAGTAGTAGTAGTGGCAGTAGTAGTGGTGGTGGTGGTAGTAGTAGTGGCAGTAGTAGTGGTGGTGATGGTAGTAGTGGCAGTAGTAGTGGTAGTGGTGGTTGTAGTAGTAGTAGTAGTAGTGGTGGTGGTTGTAGTAGTAGTAGTAGTAGTAGTAGTGGTAGTAGTACTAGTGGTAGTAGTAGTGGTGATAGTAGTAGTGGTACTGGCAGTAGTTGTGGTGGTAGTAGTGGTTGTAGTAGTAGTACTAATAGTAGTAGTGGTGGTAGTAGTAATAGTAGTAGTGGTAGCAGTAGTGGTAGTAGTAGTAGTAGTAGTGGTGGTGGTGGTTGTAGTAGTGGTAGTAGTAGTGGTAATAGTAGTAGTAGTTGTGGTGGTAGTAGTAGTAGTGGTGGTAGTAGTAGTAGCAGTAGTAGTAGTAATAGTAGTGGTAGCAGTAGTGGTAATGGTAGTGGTAGTAGTAGTGGTAGTGGCAGTAGTGGTGGTGGTTTAGTAGTGGTAGTAGTAGTACTAGTGGTGGTGGTGGTAGTAGTAGTGGTAGTAGGAGCCGTAGTAGTAGTAGTGGTAGTAGTAGTAGTAGTAGATAGACATACAGATGAAAGATAGACATGTAGATGGGTAGACAGATAGATAGATAGGCAGATTTATAGATAACCTAGAATGGCACTCAGTAGAGCACATACCTCCGCCAAGGCCCAACATGCAGTTCCTTTTAAATCCATCAAGTCTAATCCAGTATGGCAAAAGACCACCCCCCTATAAAAGCATACTTAAATCCGCTAGATCCGGAATTTTATATGGATCCGCGCCAAACTGTACACATTCGTAGATACCAACATCCTAAATAGGCCTGATTTTTTGCATCACGATCCATGCAATATTCACTGAAAAATTTACGAAAATGTAGAAAAACGCCCTACCTCGCAATGTTAAAGTGAAAAAAAAAAAAAAAAAAAATCCTGGATCCGCACCTTTATCTGGATCCGCACCAAAATTTAATAGAGTCTATTCTGGGCCAAGACCCATTCTTCTACCAAGTTTCGTGGAAATCCGACCAGTAGTTTTTGGGTAATCTTGCTCACAAACTAAACCAACCAACAAACAAACGGACAAGGGTGAAAACTTAATCTCCTTGGCGGGGGTAATAATTAAATCTCAAAGACAAACACAGGTATATTCAAGACCTGTCCACTCACCTTTCCTGCAGCATCCCCGGCACCAATTTACACTTGAAGGAGGGGGAGATAGATAGACAGATAGATAGACATATGACAGCAGATAGAAGGATAGCTAGATAGATAGAAAGATACATAGATAGACAGATATATAGCTAACTAATTAAATCAAAGGTGTAATAAAAACCTTTCCACCCACCTTTCCTGCAGCATCCCCGGAACCAATTTACACCTGAAGGAGGGGGAGTTCGTGCAGTTTCCGGTCTGGAGTCTTCACCATGACCCCCGCTACTGGCCTGACCCCAAGCACTTCCGGCCTGACCGCTTCCTGCCCGAGAACAAGGCCAACATCAAGAGTTTCACCCACATGCCCTTTGGGGTGGGGCCACGGAACTGTCTAGGTGAGGTCATGTGAGGTCAGAATAGGTCATAGGGTCAAAGTAGGACATGGGGTCAGAATAGGATATGGGGTCAGAAGAGGACATGGGGCTGGTTCCTTTACAGACGCATTTCAGTTGTTAAATACACGATATTTCTTCCCTAGCCATGCGGTTCGCCCTGATGGAGACCAAAGTAGCCGTGGCCAAGCTGATCCTGGCAGCTGACCTCAGGATACCACCAGGACACGAGGATATCAAGCTGGAAAGCTCACCCTTCCTGCAGAGGCCAAAGGAGGGCGTCCACATCCTCCTCACACCCCGCAAACACGAATGAGACATGTACGGCACTAGTCCAGTACGTTCGGGAAACCTGCTAACACCTCTTCCTTGCCGATTTATTTCTGATTCTGCTCCGTTGCTATATTCGTGTGTGTTATTCAGGAATCTTACTAACACCTCTTCCTTACCGATTTATTTCTGATTCTGCTCCGTTACTATATTCTTGTGTGTTTATTCAAGAAGCTTACTAACACCTCTTCCTTAACGATTTATTTCTGATTCTGCTCTGTTACTGTATTCTTGTGTGTTATTCAGGAACGAAGGGGTTAGAGACAGCCTTCAGTAACTCCTACACTACCAGACGTCTCCAAGGAACTGAAAAATTTATTGTTTGTATGTGGGAGTTGAATCAAATATACTCTCTGGGATGGAAGGGACATTTAGTGGATGGATGTTATGGGGAAAGGTTCTAGTGCTATCCTTGTCTTAAACGTTTTACTCCGATCACCATGTTTGTTATTTCATCCTTGTCTCCCCACCATATATTGTTAAAAGAGAAATATATTGTTGCTTAATCGCAGTCCGCCTGGCCAAAAACGCCCATCGACTATGTAAGCAACTGCCTTTATAGTGTTTGTCTCAGGTACCATACAGCCTTCACGTTGGGTCTGTGTTTTTGTGTTATATGTGTTCTTCAGTGCTGCATGTGTGTTATATTGTGTGGGTTTATTTCACAAGCTGGGCACTTTTCATCTAAGCTGGTAACTGAGGAAGACTGGGTGATTTCAATGAGCTAAGCCTGACTGGGTACACTCGATCAGCTCTATTTACGGATACCTCTGATGGGTGGATGCCTGGAGGGAGGGACTTGTAACACTATACTCCATTTCACCGACTCTGGCACCATCAGTGATGTCCTCAACACCTGTAGCATTGATAAGGGTCTCCAGTAGAGGATATACCTTTTTGTATTGTCTTTTCTATTGGTTCTCAAGGTAATAAGTACAAGTTCACTTAGTGCAAATGATTTACATGAACACTATAGGCGTTGAGGACATCACTGATGGTGCCAGACTTGGTGAAATGGAGTACAGTGTCGTGAATGAGGTGTTGTATTGCCTACTGTGCGTAATGAGTGTGTAGGTGTTTCGTCATAAGTGTCTGGGGATGTTATTGCAGAGGATCTAGTAATGTTTATGTGGTTACTGTGTTATGTACCTAGTTGTACTGTGTTGCTCTCATATACTGTAATGATAGTGTTGTATTACCACAGACTACCGTGTATTACTGTGTGACTTAAGATATTCTCTCTCAAGGAAGACTTCAGGTTCAATGTGTGAGCTGTGGGAGTGGTTTTAGTGCAGTCAGTCATGATGTATAAAGTGTTGTTCTATATGGCTTGTAAAGAATTATAAAGGGTGTTAGGACTTCACTGGTCTAATAAACTAAATGTATTGTAAGGAGTGTTTATCTTTCTTACCCAAAGTCTGTCCCTATAAGTGTGCAGAGTCTAAGGGTGCACTGACTTTTGATGTCTTGTATATCGTCCCCGAAGGTGAGTCTAGTGTCATATGACAGGGAAGCTAGGACAGGGGAGTGGACAGGGGAGCGGCTGGACAGGGGTGTGAGGACAGGGGAGCTAGGACACGGGAGTGAGGACAGGGGAGCATCTGGACAGTTGAATGAGAGCAGGGAAGTGTCTGTGTCTGGACAGGGGAGCGAGGACAGGGGAGTGTTTGGGTTCGTGTGTCACTTCAAGGGTCTTAGAGGAGGGTAAGTGTGAGGACAGGGGAGTGTCTGGACAGGGAAGCGAGGACACAGGAGTGTTTGGGTTCGTGTGTCACTTTGAGGGTCTCAGTGGAGGGTAAGTGTGAGGACAGGGCAGCGTCTGGGTTCATGTTGGCTGCTGGTGATGAGTGTGAGGTGGAGATTTTGACGAGCAATTTTCAGTCTGTCCTCTACCCATGTCTGAAGTGTGTTACGGTGGTCATGTTGCAGTGTGCAGGCTGTGTCTACGATGTGGTGTGAGGTTGCAATGGTAAAGCCACCAGCACGAGAGACAATGTGTGTGAGTGGTGGGGGTACATACTGATTCAGATATCATGCACAAATTTTGTTACACAGCCACTGAGTATTTGAATATTGCACAGTATTTTTCCAAGCACCACAAAAGCTTTGTTGAATATATTTCTGTGGTAGTAATCCAAGTGAAACATGTAAATATAGTGTTTTGTATTATATAACAATTACATCACTTTTCACACAGCATTTATTATTGCATTAACATTTACAAAATACCTTGAAAACTGTCCAAAATACTTTCACTATTATCACAAAATTCAATAAATATTTTTGCTTCACTCACTTCTCATGTAATTGATATTTCACTGCCCACCTACTGTGATGCCAATAAGCCGGATAGTAAAGACAGCAAGGTTGACAGACACAAATTTCCTCTCTAATCGCTTGAGGGTGACGTGGCAGTAACTGAGAAGTGAGAGTGACACAACTGCGTCCACCAAAAAGGGACATTCGGTTTAAAACACTGACACAGACAAAATAGACAATTATATTCCCTGGGGGGCTGCTCTTTCCCCATCTAAATGTACACATATATATTGCCCAATGCAGAGGGTTAATTCTAAATTGAAAACCTGTGGAGAGTGTCAGGATACCAAGCGTAGGACAAGAGCGTCAAAAAGTACCTGCAAATTAGCCATCTTTATATTTTGTAACAACAGATCATGAAAACCATCTCTAGTAAAAGTTGCAAAAATCTGTCATTGATATATATATACAATTTGTCAGCCATCGTGACAGGAAGAACTTCAATTCACCATCACCCACACTGCAGTAGGTCGGGGCGCGTAGATTTGAACAGAACATCATGATTATGTGACAGCCACGCATCATTTAGTGCTGCAGTGGTGAGGTGGGTGTGAAATACTCTTTTGTGGTAGGTGGTGGCGGCCATCATCCACTCACTTGCTGTACTGCTGCCTACTACTTCCTTCGCTTTTATCGTTCTTTTTCTGTGTCTGCCCTCCTCTCTTCCTATTTCCCACCATCATCCACTCACTTGATGTACTGCTGCCTACTTTTTCTCTCACCTTTATCATTCTTTTTCCGTGTCTGCCCTCTTCTCTTCGTATTACTCCCATCTTTCCGGTCACTGTTTATTCTTTTTTTTTTTTTTTTCAGGTGGGTTTACATTGAGTGACAAGCTTAATGGTTCTGTATAAGCCAGGAAACCATTTACAACGCTGGGTGGTAACCATACAACCAACCCATACGTGTCCCCAACGTGTCAACAAGTGGACTGGAGCAGGGTTAATTCTCCTCCCAGGAAACGACTAACTCAAAGACAAACGGCCACCCCTTATGGGATTATGGCGTCTGGCTATGGATAGACAAAGACAGAAATACTCAGTTTATTCAGAAAGATTTACCTTCAAAAAAAAAAAAAAAAAAAAAAAAAAAAAAGCGATGTTTAGGTTACTATACATTCAGCTGAGAAATGAGCGGCCTGACGCGACCCAGCCCAGCCCAACACGACACTGCCCAACAGCGATGGTTTTCAGAGGCTAATAACTTTTCTGTTATGTGGGATAGACACGAGATTCTTTCAGCAGGTAGCAGATGCATTCAGTTTCGTTTTTAGCAATATGTTTTCTCATGAGACCAAAGAAACTCCTTGAAATCTCAGGTTTCCATGGGAATGTACCGAGGGCTTCAGTTGACATGCTCCACTATGAAAGATTTCTTGTTGTAACACTATGTTTTCTTGCATGAATTCTAACAATTAGATACCTGATATTTCCCTCATAATTTTACATGAACGTTTTTTCTATGTTTAGGGGGTGAAATCAGCTGGGGTAATTGCCCTATTTCTGGGTTTTATCATTCGATCAATAGCCAAGCGTTTACCGACATAGTTCATTGACACGGCAAGTTGGGAACAGAGAACTGAACATTGCGCGTGTGATAAATGCTATGGAACCTCACTACATGCACACCCAGAGAGAAAACATTAGACACTAAAACTTTAAACTCAATTATTCTTCTGTTATTGTTCAACTACCACACAAGAAATTTTGAAAGTTTACAAGATGAACTTATAATGATAGGCATATGTACAAAAGCTCGCTTGCTCGTCACGCCTCAGGAAACGCACTTTACTGGTAGGGTAAGGACCAGATGCTAGCTTTATCTTACTTCTGTATCTTTATAAATATGTAACAGATATCTCAAGGAAATTACGGTGCTATCCTTGTCTCAGTCGTTTTTGTTTGTGAAGCGGGTAATATATTTCCAGTAACAGGTGATCTCTTTACACTGCACCTCTCCTGCCTCCTCAGCCTCCACCTGAACCTTCTTACCAGCCTCCTTTCCGTCGTGGTTAATGTCGACAAGGGTTAATATAGACCCTTGATAGTGACCAGCGGTGGATTTTCATACTCCACCTTTTCTCTCCTCCTCAGCTTCCACCTCCACTTACACCTCCACCTGCACCTCCTCCTCAGCTTCCACCTCCACTTACACCTTCACCTACACCTCCACCTGCACCTCCTCCTCAGCTTCCACCTCCACTTACATCTCCACCTGCACCTCCTCTTCAGCTTCCACCTCCACTTACACCTCCACCTGCACCTCCTCGTCAGCCTCCTCCTCATGATGGTTAAGTTCTACGTGGATCAGTTAATAGAGGTCTTCGAGGGTGACCAATGACGGCTTTTCATACTCTGCCTCGCCTTCCTGCTCAGCCGTCACCTCCATCTGCACCGCCTCCTCAGCCTCCTCCTTGTCCTGGTTAAGTTCTACGTGGTTAGGCAGGTTCTCGAGTGATGTCTTGTTCTGGTTATCCTGTCCACAGCACCACTTCATAATCTAGAGCCGCGTTTTCGCGACGTTGAAAGTAGAGATTTTGACTAATCTTGATACTGTACTGCATACTGACTATCGTGCTGATACCAGTTTTCGATGGCACCAAAAGTCAAAACGATTTTGACTTGAGCATGACGTCAAGATTAGTCCTTCCTCCCGAGGTATTTTGGCTGATATTGACTTTCCATTTTGTAAACATACCCAGAGCTATCGAAGTCGAGCCAAACTAGAGAGGAAGACAGCTTATGGCCTATTGGGACGTAAATGGTCCCGTGTAAGTTTATTTGACATGGAATAAAATTTTTGTCACGTGACACTAGTGGTGGCACCATCTAGCAGCAACTTAAAGTTCTTCACTTAAGCCCATCGGGGCATAACAATGGTCCCATATAAGGTTCTCTGACATGGCTAGTTACTTTTTACAGCAAACTGTTTGAAACAAAGAGCCTTGCCACAGGTCCCAGAGCAATGGTGCTCGTTTTTCCCTAATGCTGCCACAACGTGAGGGTCTTGAGGATTTTGACCATTTTACCTTGTGTCCAACAACAATGATACAGTTACCTTCACTTCTAACGAGTAAAGGGGGTGGTGTGTTTGGTGAAATGTGGCACCACTGTGTTTGTTTACAGCGTAGTAATAGTAAGTGAATGGGCAGACCCGGTGGAGCTTCCCCTCCGCTGCAGTATCTAGTACCCACAGAAACAATGCTCAGCCAAGTCAAACTCTGTCTGCAAATACAAGTGTTTGCCACGTATGTATAGGGGAAGGTAAAGAGAAAAACAAATAATGCCATTGGATCCCATTGTTTCTCTGACAGGAGATGACTGTGAGGCGAGGTGGAACGGAGGGGAGGGGAACAGGTAGTGGGGGAGCATGTATCGAAACTTTGTCGTGTTTAGAATGATGACGGGTGTGATTATACAGATGTTCTGAGGTGATCTGTAGCTCCGTATGTAATAACGTGTATTGGATGAATGTTGGAGTCTTAATGTTCGTCATACAGTGTGGTGAACAACTGTAGTTGAGAATAAAAATGTTAGAATGTGTGATGTTCGGCGTCTCGAAACGTGGTTCACCTGAATCTAGTGAGTGTGCAACTCAACTTCCGTAACATTTTTGTGGCTGAACCAGGGTGGCCATAAATGATTCATGATTATGCATGTGACAACGGTCATGCCACGTTGTGCATCATCCAGTCTCTTCTATTGAGGAAAAACACTCCTTATATTCGCAAACCATGGTATAAGTAGATGTCCTGTTGCATAGGATTATAGCTACTTTGAGTGATGGACAGCTATTGGCTTGTGCGAAAATGTTGTGCAGTTATCATACTGATAGATCACGCGGAGGTAATGAGATACTGAACTTCCATAATGAATGCATGTCTTGTATTATAATAATTGAAATAACGGTGTTATGGATGTTCAGTCCACAAATGATGTCGTTTTCTTCAAGGTGCTATTTCATTAGCCTGGATAGCTGTGACACAACATCCACAGACATTGATCATCGTATATTATAATCTCTTTAAAACATTCATACATTAGTTTTCATACAAGTATTACACGTTCAGGCCTTTCTTGGCTCCAAACACATTATAGTATTTAATCGTGTGTCTACACTCACTGAGTGTTCATCCAAAGGGAGCAATATTTCCTTCACCATGCATGTCTGTCCGTTGTCTGTCTTTATAACACAAGGTTTTATTATGTGGCAGCGGCTACACGAAATATATCGGTGACCTGGTGTTGCTGGGAGAGTGTAAAATTGCGTATTTGTGCAGAAAGTCTGGTAATACACATCACCGACTTATTCACACTCACGCCAAGATAGCAGCCAAAGTCGCTGTTTTGGTGACAATCCGGACTCACCATTGAACACTGTTTCACCTCCCAACAGTCTGAATGAGATTCTGTTTTCATCCAATTGAAAAACTAACAGAGTGAACAACGCAATTTTATATGTATAGTAAGGAATGTTTTATGCACCGAGTCATCATACAGGCATATAGAGTATAATACAGCCAAGGATAAGCTGGACCTAAGGTAGGATAAACGTTGAGTGCTGCTGGGGGGTCCAAGTAGACGTAAGCAACATTGGTGCACCAGCACCTGGATGGTAAAACCCAACCACCGCGCATTAGGCAAAATACCCCCGGGTTCTGACGCTGCCCCGCGACATCCAGTAGATTAATACAAGGTCAATGATAAGGCTGCAATCTAGTCGTAGTGATGCGATATGACAAGGAAGTCAATATCAGGTCTCGTTACACATTATATGAGGAAAGGCCGGAATTTTGAGAGAGAGAGAGAGAGAGAGAGAGAGAGAGAGAGAGAGAGAGAGAGAGAGAGAGAGAGACTAACACACAACAGACAGACTGGTGCATGCAACAATACAGCCTAATAGACTCAGGGAAGGATAGAGTGGTCCTTGTCTCACTGGGTGTCCTTCTACAGTGACGGTAGCCTCATAATACCCACCTGTGACAATGTGAGCATAACAAGCCTCCTTGCTTGTAGGCTACTTGAGAGAGAGAGTGTGTATCTCTCTCTCTCTAAGAAATATTATACTATTTAATCGTGTGTTTACACTCACACACTGTTCATCCAGAGAGAGCAATATTTCCCTTACCAACACCACACATAACATATGTTGGTGATGACCCTACTCCAACCTGCACACTTCCTCACTCGCTCCTACTCCAAACCTGTCCACTTCCACACACACCTTACCACCAAGCAGGGTTGTCATCCCATCCCGTCCTCTCTATTCCTGCAACATTTCCTTCCTCTTCTAATACCCCGTCCCACTGACCAACCTCTCCTCAAGTCAGCCCATACCTACCAAATATTCTATTCTATTTCTAACTGCCTTGGGAATATCGTTTTCAATGTTCAGCGCCATGGCACACGGCATCACAGATACCTGTAATATCAAAATCTGTTGTCGAACTTGAGGTTATTATGAATCTCGTATGAGGGCTCTAAACAGCTATACCATAACATTTTCGCTTCCTAGTTAATCACCACCACCACGTCATGAAAAGTCCAGCTTCCATTTGTCCTGCGATTGATATACTATGTTTGTCCATTTTCTGTCGTTGAAACTACACGAATAGTATCGGGCCAGTATTCACTGTTACAGAGACAAGGACCATCCTATCCTTCCCTGGGTCTATCATGTCGTATTGCAGCAACTTGTAATGACACCATGAATGCACCAGCCTGTCTGTCTGTCTTTCTGTGTCTGTCTGTCTGTCTCTCTCTTCTGTCCGTCTGTCTGTCTGTGTCTGTCCGTCTGTCTGTCTGTCTGTCTGTCTGTCTCTCTCAAAATTCCGGCCTTTCCTCATATAATGTGTAACGAGACCTGATATTGACTTCCTTGTCATATCGCATCACTACGACTAGATTGCAGCCTTATCATTGACCTTGTATTAATCTACTGGATGTCGCGGGGCAGCGTCAGAACCCGGGGGTATTTTGCCTAATGCGCGGTGGTTGGGTTTTACCATCCAGGTGCTGGTGCACCAATGTTGCTTACGTCTACTTGGACCCCCCAGCAGCACTCAACGTTTATCCTACCTTAGGTCCAGCTTATCCTTGGCTGTATTATACTCTATATGCCTGTATGATGACTCGGTGCATAAAACATTCCTTACTATACATATAAAATTGCGTTGTTCACTCTGTTAGTTTTTCAATTGGATGAAAACAGGATCTCATTCAGACTGTTGGGAGGTGAAACAGTGTTCAATGGTGAGTCCGGATTGTCACCAAAACAGCGACTTTGGCTGCTATCTTGGCGTGAGTGTGAATAAGTCGGTGATGTGTATTACCAGACTTTCTGCACAAATACGCAATTTTACACTCTCTCAGCAACACCACGTCACCGATATATTTCGTGTAGCCGTTGCCACATAATAAAACCTTGTGTTATAAAGACAGACAACGGACAGACATGCATGGTGAAGGAAATATTGCTCCCTTTGGATGAACACTCAGTGAGTGTAGACACACGATTAAATACTATAATGTGTTTGGAGCCAAGAAAGGCCTGAACGTGTAATACTTGTATGAAAACTAATGTATGAATGTTTTAAAGAGATTATAATATACGATGATCAATGTCTGTGGATGTTGTGTCACAGCTATCCAGGCTAATGAAATAGCACCTTGAAGAAAACGACATCATTTGTGGACTGAACATCCATAACACCGTTATTTCAATTATTATAATACAAGACATGCATTCATTATGGAAGTTCAGTATCTCATTACCTCCGCGTGATCTATCAGTATGATAACTGCACAACATTTTCGCACAAGCCAATAGCTGTCCATCACTCAAAGTAGCTATAATCCTATGCAACAGGACATCTACTTATACCATGGTTTGCGAATATAAGGAGTGTTTTTCCTCAATAGAAGAGACTGGATGATGCACAACGTGGCATGACCGTTGTCACATGCATAATCATGAATCATTTATGGCCACCCTGGTTCAGCCACAAAAATGTTACGGAAGTTGAGTTGCACACTCACTAGATTCAGGTGAACCACGTTTCGAGACGCCGAACATCACACATTCTAACATTTTTATTCTCAACTACAGTTGTTCACCACACTGTATGACGAACATTAAGACTCCAACATTCATCCAATACACGTTATTACATACGGAGCTACAGATCACCTCAGAACATCTGTATAATCACACCCGTCATCATTCTAAACACGACAAAGTTTCGATACATGCTCCCCCACTACCTGTTACCCTCCCCTCCGTTCCACCTCGCCTCACAGTCATCTCCTGTCAGAGAAACAATGGGATCCAATGGCATTATTTGTTTTTCTCTTTACCTTCCCCTATACATACGTGGCAAACACTTGTATTTGCAGACAGAGTTTGACTTGGCTGAGCATTGCTTCTATGGGTACTAGATACTGCAGCGGAGGGGAAGCTCCGCCGGGTCTGCCCATTCACTTACTATTACTACTCTGTAAACAAACACAGTGGTGCCACATTTCACCAAACACACCACCCCCTGTACTCGTTAGAAGTGGAGGTAACTGTACAGCTGCCCTTTCATTTGACGCCAAAATTTCAAGCAAAAGCCCAGTCTGGTCGGTCACATGAATAATATTTAATTCCTCTACTTGCAGAAAATCTCCCAAGGCAGCCACATGACCCACGAACGAATGTTTATAGATGGCACTAAGGTAAAGGCAATACAATCTTGCCGACCCGTTTTCGCTACATCCACTTGAAACTAAAATATCAGTCAAAATGGATTTCAAGATGATCATGACTTGAAAATGTCACCAAAATGCGCTTCTGTATTCATCTACTGTTACAACTCAAAATTCAAGATGCCGGCTAAAGTGATGAGCCCAGCATCATATTCTACTAAGTTTTTGTTGTACAGTAATTAAGTACTCAGAGTGAGAAGTTGTCACATTTCATCTTATAACTGGTTTTTCTGACAATGGGTCACTTCCACAAAAAATATGAGGCTGTGGCTGCATGGACTTATAGCCGTTGTTATGGGTCGGGAATAAGTCCTTGGTTACCATACTGCTTTTACTCTAACAGCCTAAAATTGCCATCCCTCCATCGAATACCACGTTGTAATACTACTCTGACAGTCATGAAGTGTTATAGGAAGAATGTACTGTAGAGCCATACCATTGTCTTTCTGCCACTAAGCTATGTGAAATAAGTTACGAAAGAATGAAAATCTATGGTGTGATTGTGAAAGTCAAAATTACCCTCTCAGTCTGACTACACTTGACCATCAATGCACTGAAAAAGGGCTGGTGATCTATACGAAGTCTGTCATGAATTGCGAATGTCTCCTTGGTTACTAATCAATTATCATCCCAGGCTGACTACACTTGGCTATAAACTAACTAAAAAAGGGCTAGGGAGTATTAGATGAGGCTTGTTGTACAGCTCCGTTCAGAAGTTCGTACTACACCCAGTGTGGAAGGCGCTAGTCTCTCCTCCTCCTTCCCGTACGACAGGTTACAGCTTCGGACCTCCCACGAGCAACCAGACTTTGGCTAGTATCAAAGGAGTGTCATTCGCTCACCGACTGTTAAATGAAATGAGAATTTTATTTTCATACTCACAGATATCAGTCAATCTTACTGCTGATTAAATGATGAAAGTATGTTTATATTCGCCCGCCTTAAAAAAGAAATAATAAAATAACAGCAGAAAAGCACATAACAGAAAATTAGAAGCTCGGCTATGAATCAATGTGATTATGCGAGTTAGTGAGTTATCGCATGTCTTAATCCCCAGACACGGGCAGTTTTTCAGCTAACCATCTTAGCTCAGTATTTATGAACAGTTCTACCGTTTCAGGGAAAATCTAAGCAGCCAAAAATAATGTGTATGCAGCCAAGATATTCAAACATTTACGAAGTATCTGAACAGCTAAAATTCATGTTCATACTCAAAAGTAGATGAAGACGATTGGTGGAGTCTAAGGAATAATGGAAATCATATGTTTTAAGATGAAGTAGCTAACATGATGTTTCCTCTACGTAACCGTCGGTCTCTCTCTCTCTCTCTCTTTATCTGTCTCTGTCTGTCTGTCTGTCTCTCTCTCTCTCTCTTTATCTCTGTCTATCTGTCTGTCTGTCTCTCAGTCTCTCTCTCTCTCTCTCTCTCTCTGTGGGATGTGGGAGGGGGGGTTCCACCGAGGTGTTTTGGCTATCCTCTGCTCAAAGGTGAAATCAGCACCATCACGTGCCCCACCAAGTTGACATAAATCGGCGAGACGAGAAATTAATGCTCAGAGGTCAAATTTTTCGCGCTACGTGATGATGGCTTTTCCATCAGGGCAACAGCGCATCAACTTGACCTCACTACAAAAACTGTGATGAAGTGGATAAAGAGATGGGAGGAGAGTGCCAACCTTCAGGACCAACGTAAGTCATAAGTCTTTTGTATTACTGTAATGTTATGCTAATAATGAATAATTGTGAACAATAGCTCCCCGTTATATTCCAGTGCTAATAGAAACTAAAACTAGTTTTCGGTCCCTGTGGAAGATGTCAGTGAAAACAGCTTTATACAGTGGACTGGCGTAGTAAAGGGGTGGGAGCGGGGTTGCAACCTTCTCGAGCATCAGTTTTTGGGAGAGTGGCAAATTACATCCTGAGTATTATAGTCAACGTTCCCATTTTACTTTTTGACGTGGTGTGGGTGATTAATGTAAAGCATATGCAACAGGTGTAAAAATAGTAATTATTATGCATTATTTTCATGGCCAAATATCCCCTACACTACATCCACAATTATTAGTGGCTGCCAGAGCCAGCGGGCGGGGCCACGCACGGTGACCGATGTTCACTTCGCCTCTTCTGTTGCTTTTCTCACGTTCACACGCCTCACATCCGAATATTCATTATGCCTAGTAAAGTCGTGATTAACATGCAATATATAATGTTCCGTAATACTTTCCCAGCCAATGTTTGCTAAACCTTGTCTTGATCTTTCACAAAATATCATACTTCGGTTCAGTGATGCATTGTCAACACAGTGTGTGTGTGTGGGGGGGGGGATGTGGGAGTGGGGGGGAGTGTGGGAGTATAGGGGTGTGGGGGTGTAGGCCTGTGGGTGTGGGGATGTAGGCCTGTGGGTGTGGGGGTATGGGTGAGGTGTGGGTGTGTGGGCATGGGTGTGGGTGTGTGGGTGTGGGTATGGGTGTGGGTTTGTGGGTGTGGGTATGGGTATGTGCATGTATGTGTTTGTGTCTGGGTGTGTTTGGGTGTGGGTGTGTTTGGGTGTGGGTGTGTTTGGGTGTGGGTGTGTTTGGGTGTGGGTGTGGGTGTGTAATAACTTGAAACTCTTTGTATGGCATAAGGACGAAAATTATGGAGCAATGGCACTGGAAATGGGACAGTTTTGGAATGTGTGTGGCGTGTGTAAAGTGGGTTAAATAATGAATAATAGGAACTGAGAAATTGATGGTGTGAGGAGCCTTATTGATAACATAAACAGTTGGTGTGGTCATGAAGAGAGAATGGAGAATAATAGGAACTAAAAAATTGTTGGTGTGAGGAGGCTTATTGATAACATATAATGATATACAGTTGGTGTGGTCATGAAGAGAGAATGGCTCTTGATAAGGTGGTGAAAAAGTAAAGTCGAGTTTGAAAGTCGGCTGAGGTTTGGATGTTGTAGTTGTTGTTGTTGCAACCCCAGGTTCATCTCGTTGCGATCCCAATGGAAATCAGAAGCTTCTACCCGTCGTTTCCAAAAGTCTTTGGTTGAGGTTATATTGAAAGACTGTGTTGCAATAGTGATTTGCATGTGGTGAATGAATGTGTTGTGGTGTGGGGGGCTGCCTTGCAGTGTGGGCAAAGTAACTTGTTTGTGAGTTGTATTTTGTGTCAGAACCGTAGCAGGGAACAGTGGTGACCACATCGCAGTCTGACTATATATATATATATATATATATATATATATATATATATATATATATATATATATATATATATATATATATATATATATATATATATATATATATATATATTTAGACGAAGATGCACTTGACAGGTTGATGATGACTGGCTGAATGCGACATGTCCGAGTAACATAGGTGTATTTCAAATAATTACCAAGTAATGGGACAGTACCTGGTAATTATTTGAAATACGAGGATGTTATTCGGACATGTTGCATTCAGCCAATCATCACCAACCTGTCAAGTGCATCTTCGCCTCAATTAAAAAAAAAAATGAGTATAGGTGTGTTCGTGTCTTTCTGGGTAGGGTTGATGAGGCGTGTATGTCTGGTGGTGGTTCACGAAGGATGCTGTTTGACTGAAGGGTTTGGATGGCTGTGGTGGCTAATGGCTGTGTTTATGCACTGTATGTCTGTGATTTGTAGTGTTGGGTGATCTGTGATTTGTATTATTGGGTGGAGAAGGGGGTATGTTGCCGAGATACTCTGTGTAGTGTTGGGCAGTTGTTCGTTTGTTTATTTTTGGATGGCGGTGATGCAACATGAAATTGCAAGGGTGAGATGGGTACTGAGCTACAGCAATTAACTGTCTCACGTATTCATATGATCTTTGGAAATAATTTTGCATCTTGATGAAAGTGATCTATAATAGTGATTTTGATGCATACTGTACTTATTCTTTAGGCTTTGTTCGTCTCCTTAACTCTGCTGACTCCCTTCGGTCTCTCTCTCTCCAGGGATGGCCCGACTGGGAGAGGGGGGTCACCCCCCCCCAGCGTGTGTTTTGAGTTGGTCAACGAATTACTGAGTTGGTCAAAAATCAAGAAGTCATTTAGCAGGCTTAAGCTTTTAAAAACATAGGCGTATTTGCGAAACAGAACCAAAGAAAAAACGTTACATTATCTGATGGTTCTAGCTTGTGAAAGTGACCTAACTGATCAGCTGGATCTTCAAAAAAACTGCAAATTGGTGGAAACTCATGAAAACATGAATAAAATTCTAAAAGCCATTATCATTACACAATCTGTATATACAGGTTGTTACTGCTGAATCCTTATTAATCCATTATCCACATTCACTTCAAGTTGACTCAACATTCGTTTTTCACCTTTTTCCTTATTTGACTTGTCATAAATGACTTTGCATCATAAAATACTTTGTGATTGAGTTATATATATATATATATATATATATATATATATATATATATATATATATCTATGACTTGTGGACGAGCGGTCTTTATATCTTGGAGTAGCTTCCCATTTGTCATGTAGTGACAGGAGAGGTAAAGAATAGTATGGGACTATTTTTATGTCTTGGAAATATTAACAAGTCTCTCACACAGAGCGTAAGTATAGAGTCCAGTCCCGCTAGCTATATCTCTGTCTCTCTCTCTCTCAAATTACCAAGCCCTTCTCCCTGTGACCTGTCTCTTCTAAGGCCTGTCTCCTTCTGACCTCTCTGTTCTCTGGCTAACCTCCCTCTCGACCTGCCTCTTGTATGGCTAACCTCCGTCTGAGCTCTCTTTCCTAAATTCTGGTGTAGCAGGGGTGTGTCACGTGTGTTCCTTGTGAGTGGAAAGTTCTAGCAGCCTGTGTGTGAGTATGTGTGTATGTGTGTGTATGGTCACTAGGCGCTGTCGTGTGCCTATCAAGCATTCCTCGAGTTGAGAGTGTGTAAGCATGTTTAGCACTGCTCGATTCTCGCAGACACAATACCTTCTCATCATCTGACTCCCTGCTTCTATCTGTCTCTCTATCTATCTATTTATCTATCTATCTATTATGATTTGCAATTATAATATGGAGTCCCACATACTGCTCGGCCGCGCGAAAATGGCGTACCATCGACAGTCAATAGTTCTAACATATTAATACATATTATATATATATATTATAATGAACTTATAAGCTAATTAAATGAAATACATAATATTGTAAAAGTAACATAATTGTATGAATATTGTATACATATAATATAGTAAATAGTGATTATTCAGTAATATTACATTTTAAACAAGTTGTATATATATTTGAATAAATGCAATGGTTGTTGTATAACACTTTGTAAGACATGCATGTACAACAGACGTACGCACATAATTGTGCAATGGTAATACTGCTAGGTTATACATTACATAGAGTTATCACTTTAGTAATGTCTAATATTTCAACTAACTTGTATGATGATACTGGTAATACAGAATTGTGCTATAATTGTATGACTTATATTGTGTTAATGCATAATTGTGTTGGCCTTATAACTGTAGTTACATTTTGTTAATGCAACTATTAATTGGCAAAGTGTAACATAATGCAATCGTTTGTCGTTACATAATTGTTACATATCGTTTGTAGTTACATTATTGTAGTTAAAGTTACATAAAAGTTACATCTTGTTAATGCAACTGTCACAGAAATGGTACATATTCTTTGTAGTATTGTTTGTAGTTACATAATTGTAGTTAAAGTTACATAAAAGTTACATCTTGTTAATGCAACTGTCACAGAAATGGTACATATTGTTTGTATTATTGTTTGTAGTTACATAATTGTAGTTAAAGTTACATAAAAGTTACATCTTGTTAATGCAACTGTCACATAAATTGGTACATATTGATTGTAGTTACATAATTGTAGCAAGTGTAACATAATGTAATCGTTTGTCGTTACATAATTATAATATGGAGTTACATAATTGTAATAATTGCAGTCCTAACATATGCTGCGGTCGATGATAGTGATGATGTGCCATGCCACTTGTTTGTGGAGACAACAATTTGCTTTTTTGTTTGTAGTTTATGTGGTATTTTGGCATATGTAGTGACACTTACACTTATTTTCATTTGTTTGTTATGTGATCTTACTCTATTTCTCTTTTTTCTTTCTTACTTTTCTTTCTTTCTTTTTTTTTTTTTTTGTATGTATTGATTTTCTATAGTTTGTTTTTCTTAGCTTGTGTACGCTTTTTCTATGTTGTTCATGGTTGCATAATTACTGGCTAATTTCCTTGGGATACTTTTTTAAAGTTTAGTTTATATTGCACAGATATTATTGAAAATGATATTATATAGTCCCATATTTTGTTATTTTATATAAAAAATATATACACTATATACAGTATTAACTATACACACTGACTTGTTGTTCACTTGTACCTATCGTGAGTAATATGTGTGTCAGCACTGTGTGGAAATCATTGTCTTCACGATTGTGTTGAAGATGTTCACTCTTGCTAACGTCATTTGTGTTGGCCATTTTTTTTTTTTCTAGTTTACCTTGTAACTTAATTTATATGTTTCCACTAGGTAGCTTTAATTAATAAATGTTAAATACAGTTCTTTTAATTGCTCACTGAGTAACTGTGATGGTATATTTTCTTTATTACTTTGTAGATGTAATAATGTATAGTTGTATGTATGTAACACGTATTTTATGTAGGTATAAATGGTAACACTCGCTGGTAGTAAATAAATGTTATAATAAATGAATGAATATATACTGTGTAGAATATTTATTGTTGGTGCAAGTATTTAATGACTGAATTATGAAGATAATTGAAGTAAGTATGTGTATTTAAGTTGTAACTATACAGCACGTTTTATATGTTTGTGCAGAAGCTTATTGTCTATCACTGTGTATTGTATAAATGAAGTAACTATGTAACTCACTAATTTTTACCGTGGTGGGAATGGTGTGAGTGGTGTTGCACGTGGTGATAGCGTTGTTCTTCACGGGTTGATTGGCGTGTTGTGGGGTGTCAGACACACGGCTTGGCGTCGTCTCAGCACACGTATGGTGACGTCAACTTCCCACACTGGTAGCTGTGGTGAGTGAATGAGTAGCGATGAGTAACTTGAGTGAAGATGAGTGAGTAAGATGAGTTATGAGTCGTGTCTCACTCTTCGTTTGTTTGTTCCGTTTTTCTATGTCGATGTTTTCTCGGTCCTTTTCTCTAGTGATTTACTCGTTGTGGGATGAAGACTGCCACTACTTGTAGGTGCGTGTAGAAGATTATACAGACAATGTAGAGTTGTTAATTGTAGTTGATTGTAGATGGTTGTAGTTCGCTGATTCGTCGTAGAAATTGCAAGATCGTATCAATATTTTGTTAAACTACTTGCAAGGCGTCCTGTGACCTCTTTCACCTCTGCATCAGCATGATGATCGGGGAGACGGAGGGGGCTGGGTGGAGAGAATACTGTCAGGAGCTGGTTGTAAGTTGTTGGTTGTGAGAGGTATTTTTTTGTTTTCAATCTTGATATTTTGTAGGAATTCAATGTTGATTCGTAGACGAGGTTCATATACGTTCGCTGCTACCAAATGTCATAAAATGAAAATGTCATAAAAGACTTTGTATTTACTTGTAGAGAAGTTATATATATTATGAGACTTATAGACGAGCGGTTTTTATATCTTGGAGTAGCTTCCCATTTGTCATGTAGTGACAGGAGAGGTAAAGAATAGTATGGGACTATTTTTATTTTTCTTGGAAATATTAACAAGTCTCTCACACAGAGCGCAAGTATATAGTCCAGTCCCGCTAGCTATATCTCTGTCTCTCTCTCTCTCTCAAATTACCAAGCCCTTCTCCCTGTGACCTGTCTCTTCTAAGGCCTGTCTCCTTCTGACCTCTCTGTTCTCTGCCTAACTTCCCTCTCGACCTGCCTCTTGTATGGCTAACCTCCGTCTGAGCTCTCTTTCCTAA
Source organism: Coenobita brevimanus (assembly GCF_032717465.1). Classification (NCBI taxonomy): domain Eukaryota; kingdom Metazoa; phylum Arthropoda; class Malacostraca; order Decapoda; family Coenobitidae; genus Coenobita; species Coenobita brevimanus. The sequence continues at coordinate 2,447,252 of NC_137022.1, forward strand.
ATTCTGGTGTAGCAGGGGTGTGTCACGTGTGTTCCTTGTGAGTGGAAAGTTCTAGCAGCCTGTGTGTGAGTATGTGTGTATGTGTGTGTATGGTCACTAGGCGCTGTCGTGTGCCTATCAAGCATTCCTCGAGTTGAGAGTGTGTAAGCATGTTTAGCACTGCTCGATTCTCGCAGACACAATACCTTCTCATCATCTGACTCCCTGCTTCTATCTGTCTCTCTATCTATCTATTTATCTATCTATCTATTATGATTTGCAATTATAATATGGAGTCCCACAGACTTACCAAGTGTGATTTGTGTATGTGTATGTTATTTTTTTTTTTTTTAAGAAGTCAGTTTAAGCATCTTGTATCTCTCACTGTATGACTGAAAATCAGTGAACAGTAGTGGAATTTTGAATTAAGTTGTGTCTATATGCACTAGAAATCCAGAATGAGAGTTTGTTTAAATTTGTCACCAGTAAATAAATTACTTTCCAGGAAATACTGTAAGTCTGTTACAATAAAAATTACTTTCTCATAAATTTGGTTTGTTTTCATCTATTTAGTTGGTCAAACCGTAACGCCAAACGGATCAAATTGGTCAAAATTGTCCTTACCTTCCCCCCAATCACATACTCCTCGGGCCATCCCTGTCTCTCTCTCCCTCTACACACACACACACACACACACACACACACACACACACACACCACTGTTCCTCTGAATTCTCTGCTTGTATCTCTCCCCCATTATGACTGAAACGAGGCACTAGCCTTGCCCCATCCTCTCACCCGCTCTGTGATGCATCTGTTAACTAGTAATCTGCCTTTCTTGTATACGACTAGTTAATTGTTGAAATGTCTTAGCATGTCTTTTTCCAGTTCATAGTGCCACATTATTTCGAACGCTGTGCGTCCAGGCATCTCAATGAAATGGATATTTGTGTTAACGTTTCTTTGGATGGAACTGACAGGGTTTTGATTTATGATGATCACATACAAATCAGTCCTAGTCATTCTAAGAACGAGACTTCAATTCCCATCTCTTGATGTAGCTGTTGTTGTTGTTGTTGTGTAACCCTGGTCTGTCTGGCCAAGCAGATCCTTGAACCACAGTCAAGCAATCGCCTCTGCAGGGCTGTCCCGTGCAGTGATGGGGTGAAACTAGGATATCCGGCCTTGAGATGCATTTAGTCTCGCTACGCCACTAGCTTTATAGGCAGCAGTTTGTTTAGTACAACTGTTGCCCTTGTAACAATATTTTCATATCATACAATATATTTCAGCACAAGTATACATACTCGTAATGTTTTCCCAAACTAGACTTTCGGCGTTGATTTATATTAGTGCCATATTTACTAATAGCGAATACTTTCATGTTAGAAAGGACGGGAGCCTCTCGAAGAACCACCCAGGCTGGAGATGCTGCTATTGTCGCAGCAGCAGGGGCAACACCTCTTACGAACGCGGTGGCCATAAGGGACAGTCTTCAGTTAGAGGTGTCCGCGCTGACTGTCAGGCGAAGGCTGCATGACGCTGGTATACGCTATAGAATTCCAGCAATGATGGAAAGCCTGAATACAACAACACAGAGAGGGGAGGTTAGCATTTGCTCAATGCTACTTTCAGAAGAATCTAGACTTTTGGTCGCGAGTCATCTTCATGGATGAGAAGTGTTTCTCCTCCACCTGGCATGGCAGGGTTCACTGCTGGAGAAGAAACAACACCAGGTATATGATATTACCATTTTTATTACTGATAAAATTCCGTACTGTTATTCCCCCCTTCAAGGCTTCGTCTTCGTTGCAGTCATCTGTTTTCTGTTCACCTCGCTGTTACAATAATTAACCGATATTCAGACTTTCACCTATGGAATAGGTCAATAATGAAGCTGTCTTCCGCAGTCTGCATACCCCTCCGTCCTTGATTTCCAGTCTTTTAAAGGCAATATGACCAGGCATCTAAAATAATCAGGATCCCCTGTTTTGGTCTTATTCTGTTCATACCGTCCTCGAAAAAGATATGAGTCCTTCTACACTTTGCCTCTGTTTTCTTTGTATAAAGACATTAGTGCCGAGAAAAACTGATCAGTTCTAAATAATATAAGGTTTGAGGGGCATGTCATCAACTAGTATTCTGTCTAATGGCTGCAACAATATATATATATATATATATATATATATATATATATATATATATATATATATATATATATATATATATATATATATATATTTCGCATGCAGATACGAGTGGGTCGACATTTGAGTAGGCACGATCGGGTCACGTTACCTGTAACATCTGGGGATACCTGACTCTACATGGTCTGGGTGACATGTTCAGCATCGAGGGGCGTTTTACTGCTGACCAGTGAGTCCATATCCTGGAGGAACGTTCCCTGCCATCTTTACGTGCAAAGGGTTTCCCGTTCCAAGATGGACCTGTAATTTCCATGCATGACCGGTGCCCCATCCACACCGCACGTGTAGTACGGCAGTGGTTTCAGAGACAAGACATACTTCACCTCTCAGACTGGCCCGCCAAAGGGGCCAATCTAATTGTAACAAACATGTTTGGGCTGACATGATTAATACCTGGCAGCCAGGAGACGAGAGGACAAGAAATTATCTCCTCGACCACGTAAGCGTCCAGTGGGAACTTTGCCGGCGCAAACACGACTTCATCCGTGGCCTTGTAAGCTCCATGCCTGATAGGTTGCAAGCAGTGATTGAGAAAGAGGGAGGCTGGACCCGATATTGATGTGAAAAGTTAGGCAAAAGTTATCATTATATTAAGGATATATATATATATATATATAATCCCGTTTGGGGTGGCCACAAACAAATCGCCTCCAAGTCGCCCTGTCCCCCGCCATTTCACTGCCCTGCTCCCAACTCACACCCCACTCTCTCATATACCTCTCCACCCCATCCCTCCATCTCATCCTCGGCCTCCTCCTCCCTCTTCCCCCCTCCACCTCACTCACATACATTCTCTTCGTCAGTCTTTCACCCTCCATCCTCTCCACATGGCCAAACCACCTCAGTGTGTTCCTCATAACGCTTCCTATCACATCCACATCAACACCACAACGCTCCTTTATATCCTCATTCGTCAGCCTGTCTCTCCATGTGACTCCACATGCTCCTCTTAAATAACTCATTTCCACTGCTCTCACTCTTGACTTGTGTCCTTCCAACAACGTCCAAGCTTCACTTCCGTACGTTAGAGTTGGTATCACAATACTGTCATGTAGTAACTTTTTCACTTCCATGCTCACTTCCCTGTTTCTTATCACTGCTTTCAAAGAGCCAGCAACCTTTCTTCCCTGCTGCACCCTTTCAAGCACTTCACCCTCCAAACCTCCATCCTTACTCATCACACTACCCAAGTACTTAAACGTACTCACATTTTCCAATTCCTCACCATCCAACCTCGCTGTACATTCACTGACTTCACCTCTCTCAAAGACCATCACTTTACTCTTCCCTACATTCACCTTTAGATTCCGTTTCTTACACACTCTCAAACTCATCCACGAAGCCTATATAGATAGATAGATACTGTAGATAGATAGGTATAATAGACACAATAGATAGATATAATAGATGTAGATATAGATATGATATAGATAATTAGATATGGTATAGAGACAGATATAGAAATAATATAGATAGATATAGATATAATACAGATTATACTCGTGTATATATATATATATATATATATATATATATATATATATAAAATTATTTATATATTATATATATATATATATATATATCTATATATATATATATATATATATATATATATATATATATATATATATATATATATATATATATATATATATATATATATATATATATATATTATATATATATCTATATTATATATATAATATATATATATAATATATGTATATATATATATATATGTATATATTATATATATATAATATATATATATATATATATATATATATATATATATATATAATATATGTATATATAATATATATGTATATATTATATATATCTATATCTATATTATATATATATATATATATATATATATATATATATATATATATACGTATATTGTTGATTATAAAATAGAAATAAAAATAAAATTGTCTATTTTTTGTCTGAAAACTTGGGTATAATTATGCTTATATATTACCCACCTCCTATTAGATGCAAGATTACTCACACGTAATAAATATAATGTGTTCCTTGGCCTTCCCACACAAACAGGACGGATGAAGTAAACTATTGCAATGTCTTTTCCTCCATAATTATACGATTTGTTAATGCGTCGGTGGTGGTGGACGGTGGTCGCGGCGGCGGCGGTGGTGGTGTGTGGGTGTTGGTGGGTGGCGGCGTTGGTGGTGGTGGGTGGTTGTGGTGGGTGGCAAGTGGCGAGGACTGTGGTGGTGGTGGCTGTTGTTGTTACTGTTGTTGTTCTTATGAGTTTGTGTGTGTGTGTGTGTGTGTGTGTGTGTGTTTCATTGGGAGAATAGTCAGCTCACAAATCACTTATTGATTCATATCAGAGTTCTTCATTTCCCTCTATTTGTGTATTGTAACTTATTACTTGTATACATATTTTCATCACAACCGCATAATGTCCACGTATTTCCTTCATTAATATGTAATAATACTTGCCAATATCTGTATAAATATGTTTCATCTCAAATTTCACATTCGTCGTGTGACTGAAACTGTTCCGGTATTTGCTGCTCTGTCTGTGGTGGCGAGAGGTTCAGGGTATTAACATGTCGTCCACAAAGAGCGGACCGAGGCTTGTGCCTTCCACTTTGGGTGTAGTACGAACTTCTGAACGGAGCTGTACAATACGATTTTTAGAATTTGAGTTAATACACCTAAACCTTCCAGAAAAGCCTTGTGGAAGTAGCTAGCACAATAATAATAATAATAATAATAATGAAAAGGCTTTAGCATACTCACCAAATTAGTATCCAATTAAATGCTCCCTCCAAAGTCATGGTTGTGGTTGCGCTAGTGGTGGTGGTGGTAGTTGTGGTAGCTGCGGTGGTGGTAGCCCTCAAGAGCGAAATGCCTTGAAGCCGAAAAGTGTGGCAACAAAGTATTCGACTCAATGTCATGCTGTTTTTCGCCATCATGCTGAAAAAAAAAAAAAAAAAATCCTTACAAGCCATCACACCAAAAACCCATAAAAAACATCAACACAAATATCCATAAATACATCCAAAACAAACTTCACACTCAAAACCTTAAACTTTACACACACACAGACGCCACCCCAAACTCCACACACAGCTGTTGCCCTTCTATTGTCAGCTATATTACGATTTCAATGATCTGAGTAAGCTTTATAAGTACTCAGGCGTGTTTATAGTACAAATTATGATCAATGTTATCTTCCGAAAAGCACTTTGTGGGAAGAAAAAGGAAAAAGGTCTTACCAAAACCGTAGACAACCACCCCACATCAAAGCTCAAGCCAGACTGTCACCAAACAGTGTTGCCAGTGGAAAATTATGAAATTCCCAATATTGCTCCCCCAAAAATCCCAAGAAATCCCAAGATTCATAAAAAATCAATCTTTTACCATATCAGCTGCAGGGTATGATATTTTATATGAATAAATGGACCAATAAGACTCAAAGTCAAATGGCCACCCCTTACGGGATTATGGCGTCTGGCAATAGATAGATAGATAGATGGACCTCATCCCACAAACTGTAATTCCTGATGCAACAGAGCGATTCACTGATGATAAACAAGTACGTCCTCATCCTCCCTGGCACCTTCTTCCCCACTAAGCAGATAAGCGACATTTTTCTTTTTTGCCTGAATCTCTTTCTCCTTTTGCCATTGATAACACACCCCCTTTGACATCCTTAATCAGAAAAGATGGTTTCCATTGATAACAAGGAACACCTTGCCTAGCAATTGCCTGTTTGGATAACAAGCGGTTTGCAACTGTCTCAACTTTAAGCTTATTTTTTTGTTTGGTCTTAAGTTACAGTGACTTGGGAGAAAATTCGCTTAACACAAGCTGAGGAATGAGGCAAAGCCAAAATACAACATATGAATTTGGATAATTGGCCAAACTTTTCTTGTCCATGTCCATCTTTCACTGATCTTGGCTCATACCAGAAAGTGGTTGTTTTTTCATTCAGATTCTGAAGTGACTCGTCTTTCACAAATATTATCTTTGTCAGTAAAAGAATGAAGACAATAGTAACTAACATCATCCAATAATTTGCACCAAAGTAATCTTAATGACTAGCTGTAGAACGTTGTGTGTTTATGGTATCACAGTATACTCCAACTGAGGGTGCTCGGGCCGAGCGAGCAGCTCTCACACGCCAAGTACTGGACAGTCACACAGGAACAGTTCCTGCCAAATCTTATCCTACGTATCCATCTCGTTGTAACTTTCAGTATTTACACCTTGAATATATTTATAGATGGAAAATCTTTGTAAACTGTAGTGTTTTTATTGAAATAACATGAAATTTTCATATATATACAGAACAAACCCAAATATCCCAAGTAATGCTCAATTTTCAACAAAAATGTCCAAGATCCCAAGGTTTCCATCAAAATCCCAAGATCTTGGGAAAAATCCCAAGCGCTGGCAACCTTGTCACCAAACCACCACCAGCCGGCGAATTCCACCTCCCTCCCTCCCTAGTTCTCCCCCGCCCCCCTCCACCAAATTGTCTCTTTCCTCCACCTCCTTTCACACCTCTTCTTCCTTCTCTCCTTCTTTCCTGCACCCCCCTCCCTCTCTCCTTTTTCAATTTCCTTTCTTCCCTTTCCTCTCCTTGCCCTTCCACCTCTCGTCCTTCTCCTTCCCTCCACCTCTTCCTTCTCCCTGACAAACAAGCTTTCTCCATTCCCCCTCCCTCCTCCTTCCTCCCCTTCAACCCCCCCTCCCCCATCTCTCCCCTCTCGTTCGTTCAATCTCTGTCTTTCTAGAATGTTCGATATTTTATGAACATATTTACACACACACACACACACACACACACACAGCTAGGTAAGAGCTGATAAAGACGTAAGGAAATTCAGTTTCCCAAATAGGGCAATTGATCAGTGGAATGCACTACCGAATGAAATAAGGTATGCCACAACAATAAATTTAAGGATATGTATGATAAAAGTGATTTAATACATAGGACAGTACGAACTTAACTCATTCCTGTTATGATACAATTAGGTAACACACACACACACACACACACGTTCATGATAGTCGTATTCCTAAACATTTCCTTCCCTTGTAGTGGCACGAGAAGGAAATACGTAGTTGAACTGGTATTCGTTAAATATTCTTTCCCTTCGTTACGTGTTCAAATGAGTTTTCCCTTCGAGCAGCAGAAATTATTGGAACCTGAAGGAATTACCTGACCAATCTTCAAAAATTCCTTCGCAGTTTTTGTGCTTTCTGTTGTGGTTCCTTGTATCATATATATTAAAAAAGTGAAAGGAAGTTACTGTTTTATTGTATTTAGATTTACAACGTTACACCAATCTTTAAGCGCTATCTGTATCTCTAAGTGTTACGCATACTCACTCACAGCTCAGTAAAATCAAATGACGTTAAATGAATGCAGTTGTAACGGTACAGGGAGGTAGGTAGGTAGGTGGGCAAGTAGATCAGTAGGCAATGTGGCAGATAGGTAGGTAGGTAAGTTGGTAGGCAAGCAGGTAGGTAGGCAATGTGGAAGATAGGTAGGTATGAGGGTAGGTAGGTAGGTAATTACGTAGGGAAGCAGACAGGCAGGTATGAAGGTAGGTAGGTAATCACTGCAGTAGCTAGGTAGGTAGGAAAGTAAGTAGGAAGGTAGGTAGGTATAACACTGTGGTAGATAGGTAGGCAGGTAGCACTGTGACAAATGAGTGAGCACAGTCAGAAGATAGGTAAATAGGTAAGTAAGCAGGTAGGTAGGCAGGCACTGTAGTAAGTAGCTAGGCACTGTGGGAGGTAGGAGGGTGGGCACTGTGGGAGAAAGGTAGGTAGGTAGGTAAGTAGGGAGTCTGTGGGAGGGAGGGAGATAGACAGATAGGTAGGTAGGCAGGGACTGTGGGAGGACAGGAGGGAGGTAGTTGGGTGTTTAGGTTTCTATACTTCATCCATGTACTACCACTATATGCACAAATCATTAGGCCAAGATATAAAGACAACATTATGGCCAATTGCTCGTCTGTGAAAAATTCTCGGATTCTGTATAGGAGTCCCAGTATTTTTTTAGGCTTCTTTGGCAGTGGATCTAACATAGGGTGTCCAGCTTAGTATTTAGTGTCACACCAAGAATGTCAATAATAGCAGTGGGAATATTTACATTATTAAAAATTACGTGGGAGTTGGAAGAATTCTGTAGCTTTGAAATTTGAATTACTAGAAACTTGTGATGAACAGGGCATAGCATATTTAACCTAACAATAAACAATGAACTATAGGCTATAAGAAGCAATTAATGACATAAATCTTTATCTAGGTAAAACTTATACAGGTGTCGTTATTCAAAAATACATTTTCTTTTTTTAATGCCACGAACACATATAGGCTTAAGCAGTCTATATCATAATAAGCTTAGATGTGAAGCATGTAGAGTGTAGCACCGAAAATCCGAAATGGCAGTTATCCCTAATGTTCAAAGAATATTCCTATCTTCTATTACTGTGGTATTTCACTATGGCTGTGTTTCCCTGCCTTTAGTAACAGGCTATCCGCATCCCTTAGCCCAATGAAATGGTTGAATTGACGGCTGCTGCAATTCCTCAGTATCTAGAAACGTAACTATGGATTCTTATGGAGGCTGCAGGCATAAAAAATGCAAAAACAAACTCCTAAGAGATATATAACTTGTTATGAAACAAAGAAATGAATTACCACCTTCTCTCCTTCTCCGATTGTAAACAATGAACGTTCTCCAGCATTCGAGACATAACTTATAATAATAATAATCGATAGTCTTGTGAGTCCCTTATGTAGGAAATTAACCTGTAATAAAACCATTGTTTTATCAAATAATCATTCAGGCTATCAATTATCCAAAATATCAAAGAGATACCGAAATCCAGCATTCGACTTTGTATAAAACAAGATTATGGTAACTAAAGAAAACCAGTAAGGACAGGGGTAACTATTTAATTTTCTATACACTATTACATTGTGTGTTCTTTCATTACTTACATGATGATAAAGTTAGCAAATTCTTTTAATGATGATTGAGTATATGTTTAGGTAACATATTTGATTATATGATACTATTTATTGTTGTTCCATATGAGGTTCACCTAAGGTTGAGGACACTTCCTCAACAGGACCCCAGAGGACCCTTTCTTGGCTGGGGGCCATACAGTGGTCACACGTGCGTCCGCATGGGAGCGCCCCTGTTAAGTAGGTAGGTAGGTAAGCACTGAGGGAGGCTGGCGGGTAGGTATGTAGGTACGGTGGTAGGCAGGTAGATAGGTGGGTGGGCAGACACATGGGCACTATGGTACTGTAGGTGGGTGGGTAGTTGGGTGGGCACCCACGACGAATTTTTACACGGCCCACCATCCACTCATCTGATGTAGCACTGCTCTTACTGATGGGGTAGGCAAAGGCACCCACTATCCACTCACCTGATGTAGCGCAACATTCGGGTGCCCATACTGACAAATTAAATGGCTTACTGTCAGGAAGCCATTTGTTACGCTGGGTGGTGACCATATAACCAAACGGATGCCTGGTGGCCTAGTGGGTTAAGATGCTCCAATAGATAAAATGCTACGAAAAATTACTGTATATCACTGCCTGTTGACCCAGTAGAGAACCAGTGTAGGGCAAAGCTATTTTTTACTGATGTTTTTACTGATATTTCTGTTTATCTGTCTGTCTATTGCCAGACGCCTTAATCCCGTAAAAGGTGGCCACAGACAAATCGCTTCCACGTCGCCCTGTCCCCCGCCATTTCATTGCCCTGCTCCCAGCTCACACCCTCCTCTCATATAGCCTACCTCTCCACTCCATCCCTCCATCTCATCCTTGGCCTCCCCCTCCCTGACATTTATAGTATTAAAATCTAGTCCAATTCTCCACAGGTCTGTTATATAGGAGGTAGAGTACATTTTGTTTAGCACTTTTTGAGCTAGAGTACAAATTTTAGCACTTTCTGAGGCAGAGTACAATTTTTACACTTTTTGACGCAGAGTACAAGTTTAGCACTTTTTGAGGTAGCGTACAATTTTTAGTACTTTTAGGACTTAGCACTTTTTGAGGCAGAGTACAAGTTTAGCACTTTTTGAGGTAGAGTACAATTTTCAGTACATACGTAGAGTACAATTTTTAGCACTTTTTGAGGTACAGTACAATTTTTAGCACTTTCTTTAGTTCTAAAAGCGCACTTAGAGTTGACCTAGCTTTCTGAAATTTTCCATGCAGGTCACAGAGGTCAAGGAAGGTCAAGGGATTGTTGAATAAAATGGGTTTGGGTTTGTAAATAAAGTGATTTGCGGAAGGCGCCGAATTCCACGTTCCGACCTTTTGAGCAGACGAATTTTCCTGATTATTATTATTATTATTGTTGTTGTTGTTGTTGTTGTTACTGTTGTTTCTGTTGTTATTGTTTTTGTTGTTTTATTATTATTATTAGTTATTGTTATTATCATTGCTCTTATTATTATTTTTATTATTATTATTATGATAATGATGATGATGATGATTATGATGATGATGATGATGATTATGATGATGATGATGATGATTATGATGATGATGATGATGATGATTAAAAGTTTTCTTCACTAAAACTGTAATATAAACAAATATCATGTTACTCCCAACGGAAAATGTGACACTAATACTTACAATGCAAAGACATGAGGCGTGATAAAAATATGTTAGTCACAGTGATAGGAGCATTGTAATCTGCTTTCTCCCCCTCCCCCCTCCACCACACACCTCCCCCCTCCACTCCTCACCGTCATCCACTACAACCTCCCCCTGAACTCTTTTGCACTCCCCAACCACCCACCCTAGCCCCCACCCCTCCCCAGGCACCCTTCCTTCCCCTCCCTTCCCTCCTATTCACCCCCTCCTCATCCCCACAACTTTATCTCTTCCACTGTCACTGCCTCCACCTCCCCCTGCCCTCCCCTCCTCCCTCCCACCCCTCCATCCCCACACCACACCCACACTCTCCACCACACCCAAGCTTTGACCCTGTACCCTAAACTGTATCCTCCCCTCTCCCCGCCTCTCCCCCTGGCACTCCCCATCACCCCGTCAAGGACACAGGCCAATAAAGTCCTCAGTGGCAACCTCTCGTGTCGCGTCAGTGCCTCTTTCACTCTCGCAGCGACAGTGCCCACCTCCCCCGCTGGCTCTCAGCATAAGTACAACCTCTAGCAGTACTAACAGGGCGTAAGTACAATCTCTAGTAGTACTAACAGGGATATTTACAGACCCACATCACCGTTAGTATGAATGTCACCTGCTACTGACGTGATGTGCGTGTAACTTGTAATCTGATACAATGTTATGACCGCTCGTGACTGCTGAACCACCATGACTCAGCGACACCATTTATGCCTCCTTCATCATGACTACAGCATCGTCTTAAGCCCCAGCACCCCTACATGGAGGGAAGGGGCTCGGAAACACCAACAGGAAAGCACAAAGATGGAACTATCAACACAGCGATCAGGAATTACGGAACGCACATCCATCGACTCAACACAGAACTGAAATTCTTGGATCTATTTCGTGAGAGAAGCGAGCCACACCAAACTGCGCTGCTGTGAGATGGAACCACTCAAAAAAAAAAAAAAAAAAAAAAAAAGAAAAAAAAGAAAAAAAGATGGAGAGAAAGAAGGAAAGGATGATAGAATGAATGAAAGATAGACAGATAGACAGATAGAAAGAAAGGAAGAAGGAATGAAGGAAAGAAAGAATGAAAGAAAAATAGATGCACAGAAAGACAAAGAAAGAAGGAATGAAGGAAAGAAAATTAAAGAAAGAAGGATAGACACACATAAAGAAAGAAGGAAAGAAAGAGAAAGTGATGTAGCCTTCGTCACGCATATCTCCTTACCTATCTCATCCAGCCACTTCCATCGCTCAAACAATTCATAGTCACTGCAAAACCCCGTGAGAGACTCTTTGTGAAATGGAACATAGAGGAGAGCAAACAGCAACACTCCTACAGTACTTGTCTCTTCGTGTCCATGTATGACAGAGAAAACTATAGCTGTGGTATCTTTTTTATGAGACGAAGATAGAGAAATTTAAGAATATTCCCCCACCCACCAGTCCTTCCATCAGAGGTCAGCAAGACAAAGTAAAATGATCACCATGCAACACTGTATATTCTCATGGAAATATCACAGGATGGAGTGCTATATTCTTCACTGCCTTAATGTAGAAAGGTGTGACGCTAATCTCTTAATGATGTCGAGGTCTTGGCCGTGTTCTCTCCGACCTGGATGGAAGGAAAACACTTAGCTTTTGTGACAGCCAGTTGAGGATGTGAAGGTGGATATATAACAAGGCCACTTTTAAATGTTGTTACTGTATCGTAGTCTCCCATATTCCTTGGTAATTAGTTCCCTGTTTACAATATCCCAGAAGAAATGCTTTGCATAATTAACTGGCAATTTTGTAACCATAACTATCTATCTATCTATCGCCAGATGCCGTAACCCCTACTCACCAAGGTTTTTTCCATGTCGTACGCTCCTCCCTACAGAAGATTTCCGGATTTTGGAAAAATCCTAATATCTGCCAAACTATAACAGCTAGAGAAAAAAATTAAAGATACATAAGATTCACCAACTCTTCCTCTTTCAAATGAAAGTATCCCCACATCTTCAGGTGGTCCCGTCGATGAGTAATAATAAGTTAAAGTTCAAAGGGTGGCGGGAAGATGCTTGTGGCTATACACGTCAACCGGCATTGCCCCATGCCCAACATCATGCTGGCTATACACGTCAACCGGCGCATAGGGGAGAAAATGGGAGAAATGGAGTTCTCCCGAGCTAAGCCCTGTATTGGACTATATAGCCCCGCTAGGGTTACAGGAGCGAGCTACCACTCCCGGCACGGCAGCCCGGGCGAGGAACTGGCGCATAGGGGTTAATCCCGCAAAGGGTGGCTACAAACAACTCGCCTCCACGTCGCCCTGCCATTTCTCTGCCCTCCTACCAGCTCACACCCCTCTCTCATATACTTTTCCACTTCATCCCTCCATCTCATCCTCAGCCTTCCTCTTCCTCTACCCCTTACCTCACTCACAAACCCTCCCCTCGTTAGTCTCTTGCTCTCCATCCTTTCCACATGGCCAAACCACCTCAGTGTATAATTTTCTTCTACCCATATTAAAGAAATAAGAATGTAAAATTATTGTGTTTAATAGCTGTGATGTGGAATGGAACCATAGATAGTACACACCACTGCTTTCCCATCTCAACCACCTGTTTAAGACTGTACTTTTCCTGTCATTACTAAATTTCCTTGCTGGTCATCAGTTTCTTTCAGCACATTCTAAAATACTTCCTTTCCTGAGGTGCTGATACTCTTTTACTTATCTTTTATTGGTGTTGTCAGTGTGTGAATGCAGGACTCCACAATCGCACCTCTGTCTCTCTCTGCTGTCTGGCACGTAAACACATCACAGTCCTGGGGCTTGGGCTGTGTCGGGAGCGGTGGTGGTGGCGGTGTGGTGATTTCAAGATTATGTACTCTAAAAATCCGTCATCTTACCGACTTGCAAGATTATGTGCCCTAAAAATCCACTACCTTAATGACCTTTGTGCAATTGCTAGGCTAAACCTGCACCATTATCCTTTTATTCTCTTCTTTACCTAAAAGTGAAACAGAAGCGGCGCGTAATTTAAGCAGAGGTGACGCATAAATTAAAGAGTCATGGCGCGTAATTTAAAGAGAAGTGGTGCTTAAATCAACGAGAAGTGGAGCGTAATTTAAACAGACAAGTGGCACGTAATTCAAACGGAGTCATGGCGAGCAATTTAAACAGAGAAGTGGTGCGTAAATTAAACAGAGAAGTGGCGCATAAACTAAACAGAGAATTGGCACGTAATTTAAACAGAGGAGTGGCACGTAAATTAGAGAAGTGGCGTGTGATTTAAACAGACAAGTGGCGCGTAATTTAATGAGAAGTGTCACGTAATTTAAACAATGGGCTCTCGTAGTCTAGGAGAGGACTGGAATTTAAATGATTCTCCTCGTGTACTCGATACCCATAAATACGAGCTGCTGCCTTCTAATTTCCTTCACCTAGTTGCATGTAAGGTCAATGGCTGTGTGTGTGTGTGTGTGTGTGTGTGAGAAACTTGAGGTAGATGGGACTGGGAAGTACTGACAGCCTGTTTGAAATGACCATCACATACTTGACTGGTCTATAATTCAAGCATTCTTCTTCTTGTTTTTGCCAGGTAAAGGGATCAGGATGTTGGTGACGTGGGTAATGTTGGTGCTGGTGCTGGTGACGGCGTGGTTATACTCAAGATGGCGCTACAACTACTGGGCCAGCAGAGGAGTTCCATCCCCACCCACTCTCCCCTTCCTCGGCCACATCCACCGGACTATGTCACCCTTCGAAAATCGCTGGGTGGCCCTCGACAATGTGAGACATTAACTAGAAGAACCTGGTATCTCTCCACAGATGGTTATTTTGGCTTAACCCTTACATGCAGGGGTTTTCTGATGTTGCAGGCTCCTCCCTATGGGGGATATCGTGATTTTGGAAAAAAAACCTTTACTTCAGACCCTAATATTTGCCAAACTATAAGAGCCAGAGAAAAAATTAAAGATGCACAAGACTCATCAACTCTTCCTCTTTCAAATCAAAGTATCCCTATGTCACCAGGTGGTCCCGTTGGTGAGTAAGGATACATTAAAGTTCAAAGGGTGGCGGGAAGATGCTTGTGGCTATACACGTCAACCGGCATTTCTCTGTGCCCAAAATCGTGATGGCTATACACGTCAACTGGCACATAGGGGTTAAACCTCTCATAAACCACTGATAAGTGATCCCAGTCTGTCTAGCTGAGCAAACCCATCAACCACAGACAAGCAACCACCCTCACAGAGCCATCCAGTGTAGTGAACTGATCTTCCCCTGCAGCAGACATCTCACCACAGCAAGGCACGGGGAAGATTGTGGAGGTTTGGTTTCTGGATGGATGCCGCATTTGCGTTACTCCACCCAGTTAACAAGGGCACCATAGTAGACTCCACATCACTCCGTTATGTTATGATAGGGTTACCACCCAACACCATAAATTGTTTCCTAGGATAAACGAAACCATTAGACTTGTCACTCAGTGCAGAGCCACCTGGAGTGGAAAGAAGAGTGATAAAAAGTGACAGGAATGAAGGAAGAATAAGAAGAGAGGAGGGCACTCATGGAAAGAATGATACAGTTGAAGGAAGAAGGAGGCAGCACCACATCAAGTGAGTGGATGATGGCTGCCACCAGGTATCAGCAACCTCTCTGTCTTAAATACCATGTACTGCCACACAACGCTTGAGTGTCCCAGTATGAAGACACAGAGGCTAAAGCCCCGTCCACACGAGCGGGCAATGCCCGCGGGCACAAGCGAGCAGTTTGCCTGTTGACGGGCTCACCGCTTGTGCCCGCGGGCAAATGCGTAAATTGCGCTCGCTTGTGCCCGCGGGCATTGACCGCTCGTGTGGACAGGGCTTAAGACATGGCAGTATAAAGGGTTCACAACTCAAATCCACTGGTGTGTGTGTGTGTGTGTGTAGATAATAATCGTAGCTAGGGGTTGGGATTGTAGATGTAGGCTGGCGAGGCACCTTTGTCACCAGTAGTGTGGGCTGTTACCGATATAAGGTTATGAGGCTTTGGATAGTTCGTTGTGGGTTTTATCTTGAGGTAAGTATTTCTCTGTCTCCCTTGCCCCTCCGTCTATATTGTATCGTAAGTGAAGATGAGGTATAGACACTCTGGGGTTAAGGGGTTTTTACTGTGATGCAATTATGTGATGGATAGAGTGACCTGATCCACGTATTGTCAGTGTTATTGTGAACATCCTACTCTACCCTATCCCCTGAGCTTCCTTCCCTTGTCTCTCCAGTCACCTTCTGCCTTCTCTGGTTCTCTCATTTCAAATTTCCCTTGATATATTACTGGTTGGTTTCTGGCAGGGAGACACGTGTGTGTGTGTATGTATGTATGTGTGTAATATCTGGTACGTTTCCATCACGTGAACTAACTGGTTTTCATCAGTTACCCCATGTCTTTGATTCACCACGAAATTCTTAATCATCTGGTATGTGTTTGTCATACATTGTGTGCTTGCATTCTGGGCTAGAGGATGTGTACGTCTTCCTGAACACCAGACATTACATAGTGTGCTGGTGTTACATATTGTGCAATGAAATATTAATGCCTATATTCCTTTCTTTCTCTCTTTTCCCCCTCTTTCCTTTTTTCTAGCTTGTATTTTCAGAAAGGCATCCGGTTTTTGGCAATACAGAATTTAAGAGGGGTAAGAATGAGGACAATCCATTAGTGTTTGGTTGGGCTGACCTGTTTCCGTGCCAACAGCGTATTGGTCTTTCACAGTACATACCTGAATCACCAAACTCTCTAAATTTACCTGCTGGCTACCTCTTCAGAGTTGAGAAAAGTGTAAGACAGGGTTTAAAAAATATATTTATGGTTACCTCATCCCTTAATATCGCTTCTGTATCCTGCCTACTCTCACTGAAATCACCTCTCGTCTGCCATGTCCTTTTAGTATCTCAATTACAAAATGCATGTTTTATAGTGCCCATGTTAAGAAACTGTATTTAAAAGAGATAATAAGTTACAGGGAATTGTCTTAGCTAAAGGAGATTACTAATCACAGTTGCTGATTTCCAGAGAGACGGATTAAGATTTTTTTCTCCTCCCAGGGAAGCTTCTGGTGTATGGGATGTTATATAAATATTTTGTGTACTTAAATAACTATCATACTTTACTGGGGCTGAGAGTATTTTATTTTTCTTGGTTTCAGATGTACCACACCTACAAGAACAGTCCCTACTTTGGCCTGTATGAGGGCTTCATTCCCGTACTGACAGTGTGTGACCCGGACATAATGAAGAACATTTTCGTAAAGGACTTTGATCATTTCGTGAACAGGCGCCCCTTTGGTGTGAACCAGCCTGACAGCTATTCGAGTCAGATGCTGGGAAGTAAGAAGGATCAGGAGTGGAAGGACTTACGTGCTGTCCTGTCCCCAACATTCACCAGTGGGAAGATGAAAAGCATGTTCCCGCTCATGTGTGGACTTGCTGACACATTTGTATCTTCCTGCCTGAAAGATGCACAAAAGAATCCGTCTGTTGACATGAAGGACAAAGCTGGACGATTCACCATGGATACTATCGCATCTTGTGCTTTTGGCATCGAGTGCAACTCTCTCACACAAGAAAAACCTCTTTTTGCCCAAAAAGCAGACTCTTTTTTTGCTGCAAGTCCATCAGTGCTACTGAGGTTTTTTATGATGAGGACCTTGCCACGGCTGTTCAATGCTTTGGGCTTCAAGGAGGACTCAGAGGAGATTGGGTTCTTCCGGAGTGTAGCGGAGGAGACCATCAGGGCCCGCAAAGCCGGCGAAAAGAGGGGGGACTTCCTTGACCTTTTGCTGGAGGCGCAGGCTGAAGACTCTGACACCACCACTGCCTCCCCTAAGCACGGTGATTGACCTTTGCCTTTTATTACTACACTATCTCTTCATAGGTCTTCTATTCTACCATATCTGTAAAAGTTTCATCTGCGGTGCAAGTGATGTAATCGGGAGTACACTAGGACCATGGACGTGAGGTCCCGGGTTCGATTCCCGGGCCAATGCTGTGATCTTTGTCCAGGGTCTATTTCATCCTGTCCTATTCCTACGTAGAGCTGAAATAGGTATAATATCGGGACCTGGATGGTAAATTTGAAAGATTGTATTTCGTTGTCTGGGGAAAATTGGGCCTTGATATTTCTGAGTGACTGTCTCCATGGCTCTCCAGTTACCAACAGTCATTACACCTTCTTGTTAACACTCTAACTAGCCCAAGACAAACTCTGAATTACTAAGTTTTTGCACACCTTTATCTTTCCCAAAATCGTTGATGGCTCTCTCTCTCTCTTGATTTCCTCACATTCACTCTTCATTTTCTCCTAAACCATATCTTGCTAAATTCCATCCCTCAGATTGACTTCAGGATTATATTATGTATTCAAAACTGGATTATATTAAGTAATTCATTCAAAATTGGGTTATATTTTGATCTCGTCCACCGCCAGTCCTCACCGACAAAGTGCTGGTGGCGCAGTGCATCCTGTAAATTTTATCCCTCAAGATTGATTTTAAGACTATATTAAGTAATTCATTCAAAATGTGATTATTTTTGGATTATATTAAGTAATTCACTCCAAACTGGGTTATATTTTGATCTCGTCCACCGCCAGTCCTCACCGACAAAGTGCTGGTGGCGCAGTGCATCCTGTTCCTGGTGGCTGGCTACGACACCACCGCCTCCACTGTGTCCTTCTGCTCACACCTCCTTGCCAAGAACCCCGAGCCCCAGCAGCGCCTTCGTCAGGAACTTGAGCAGCTGGTGGAGGAGGAGGGCGAGCTGACCTACCAGGGGGTCATGGAGGCCAAGTTCCTCGAGGCCTGTGTCATGGGTGAGTTCCGTATAAAATTTGTTCTGCCTTCTAAATTTGTGCCGCCTTTTAAATTTGTCCCGCCTTTTAAATGGTCCTGCCTTTTAAATTTGCCCTGCATTTTAAATTTGTGCTGTGTTTTCTCGCGTATTCTGTGCTTTATTTTCTCGACCCCTTGCCCCTCATACTGTCATACTGCTTCATCTTCCGCTCTCCCATCAACACTAGATCATTATCTTGCCTCACCCTATCTCAGGCAGGGCTGAGGCGATTTAACCCACCCCTCCTTCTTGCAAATCAGCTGAAAGGAGTGTGTGTCTGTTGGTGCCTTCAGGAGTTTACAAGAGGCCTTTGACGTGACTCCTAGGCCTAGAAATCATGTGTGTGTCCTAATTATCTATTTACCTATCTATAGCCCGACTCCCTAATCCCGCAAAGGGTGGCCGCAGACAAAACGCCTCCAAGTCGCTGTCACCCACCATTTGACTGCCCTCCCCCCAACTCACTCCCCCCTCCCTCATATACCACTCATGTCCATCCCTCCACTCATCATCGGTCTCCCCCTCCCTCCACTACACCTACATACACCCTCTTAGTCAGTCTTTCATTCTCCATTCTCTCCACATGTCCTTATAATTCTGGGTGTCTTTCCATTGGGTGAGGTTGACTGAAGAGTTAAATTGTGTGTGTGTGTATGTGTGTGTGTATACTTACTGTGAACCTAAACACTGAACTCAACTTCCTACTGCTTCACATGTAGGTGGTGTGTGTGTGTGTGTGCGTGTACTTACTGTGAACCTAAACACTGAACTCAACTTCCTACTGGTTCACATGTAGGTGGTGTGTGTGTGTGTTTGAAATCTACTCCTGTCTGGAGTGAAGAGGGCAACGTTTGATGTGGTTGGCGAGGCAGTCATTCAGTTTTATCTACAGTAAATCAAAATCCCAGGGAGTATATATATTATTGAAGCTGGCGTTTTGACTGCTTATATATATATATATATATATATATATATATATATATATATATATATATATAGAGAGAGAGAGAGAGAGAGAGAGAGAGAGAGAGAGAGAGAGAGAGACAGATAGATAGGTAGGCAGTATACCAAGGCAGTCATGGCAGTTTACATTGGTCTTCCTCTTCCCTTTACAGAGACCCTGAGGCTCTACCCCCCAGCGCTGTTTGTAGACCGGATGTGTACCAAAGATTACAGGTGAGCACAGGTGTACATGAACAAAATGTGCACATCATCCAATATATTACCAATATGCCGGAAATCGAACCCGGGACTTTCAGGTGAGAGCCAGGCAGCATACCATTACACCACGACCAGGTAAAAGTTAATTCACATTGTCACAATCTTGTAACCAACGTCCCTCCGCCCCCCACTGTGGGCCTGAAGAGGGTGAGTCAACCCCCTGGCACTCGGGCAAGTAGATGCTTTTAATCTATCCCAAGCACTTACGGCGAGTCAGAATGAAGAGAGATACCTGTACTGTACACAGGAGAGTCCCGAGTCCGATTCCCGCCATATTGGTAAATTTCCAGATGATTTTTCCTGCGTACAGTAAAGGTTTCTCTCTTCAAAAGGTGTACATGGTGAACAAGAGATGTACTGTAGATGGTGAACAAGAGGTGTACATGGTGAACAATAGGTGTACATGGTGAACAAAAGGTGTACATGGTGAACAAAAGGTGTACATGGTGAACAGGAGGTGTACATGGTGAACAAGAGGTGTAATGATGAACAAGAGGTGTAATGATGAACAGTGTGTGGGATGAGAACTGTTGAACATTTTAAAACAAAGTGTACAGGAAATAAATAACATGAACACTTGAACAGGTACACGCAAAGAACAGGGAACAGTAAACACTTATAGGTGAACACTTAGAGATGAACAGATGAACACTATGAACACTTGAGAACTTAATGATGAACAGAACCATATGTATGTAAAATTATGGTGTACAGCTGTAGTAGTAGTACTGGTAGTAATAGTAGTAGTAGTAATGGTGATGGTTGTAGTAGTGGTGGTTGTAGTAGTGGTAGTAGTAGTAGTAGTAGTAATGGTGGTGGTTGTAGTAGTGGTAGTAGTAGTAGTAGTAATGGTGGTGGTTGTAGTAGTGGTAGTAGTAGTAGTAGTAGTGGTAGTGGCAGTAGTAGTGGTAGCAGTAGTGGTAGTGGCAGTTGTGGTTTAGTAGTAGTGGTGGCCACTAGTAGTAGTAGTAGTGGTGGCCACTAGTAGTAGTAGTAGTGGTGGCCACTAGTAGTAGTAGTAGTGGTGGCCACTAGTAGTAGTAGTAGTGGTGGCCACTAGTAGTAGTAGTAGTGGTAGTAGCAGCCGTAGTAGTAGTAGTGGTAGTAGCAGCCGTAGTAGTAGTAGTGGTAGTAGCAGCCGTAGTAGTAGTAGTGGTAGTAGCAGCCGTAGTAGTAGTAGTGGTAGTAGCAGCCGTAGTAGTAGTAGTGGTAGTAGCAGCCGTAGTAGTAGTAGGGGTAGGAGCAGCCGTAGTAGTAGCGGTAGCAGCCGTCGCAGCAGCAGCAGTGGTAGTAGCAGCCGTAGTAGTAGTGGTAGTAGCAGCCGTAGTAGTAGTGGTAGTAGCAGCCGTAGTAGTAGTAGTGGTAGTAGCAGCCGTAGTAGTAGTAGTGGTAGTAGCAGCCGTAGTAGTAGTAGTGGTAGTAGCAGCCGTAGTAGTAGTAGTGGTAGTAGCAGCCGTAGTAGTAGTAGTGGTAGTAGCAGCCGTAGTAGTAGTGGTAGTAGCAGCCGTAGTAGTAGTAGTGGTAGTAGCAGCCAGCAGCAGTAGTGGTAGTAGCAGCCGTAGTGGTAGTAGCAGCCGTAGTAGTAGTAGTGGTAGTAGCAGCCGTAGTAGTAGTAGTGGTAGTAGCAGCCGTAGTAGTAGTAGTGGTAGTAGCAGCCGTAGTAGTAGTAGTGGTAGTAGCAGCCGTAGTAGTAGTAGTGGTAGTAGCAGCCGTAGTATTAGTAGTGGTAGTAGCAGCCGTAGTAGTAGTGGTAGTAGCAGCCGTAGTAGTGGTAGTAGCAGCCGTAGTAGTAGTAGTGGTGGTAGTAGTAGTAGTAGATACACAGATAGACATACAGATGAAAGATAGACATGTAGATGGGTAGATAGACAGATAGATAGATAGATAGGCAGATTTATAGATAACCTAGAATGGCACTCAGTAGAGCACATACCTCCGCCAAGGCCCAACATGCAGTTCCTTTTAAATCCATCAAGTCTAATCCAGTATGGCAAAAGACCACCCCCCTGTAAAAGCATATTTAAATCCGCTAGATCCGGAATTTTATATGGATCCGCGCCAAACTGTACACATTCGAAGATACCAACATCCTAAATAGGCCTGATTTTTTGCATCATGCAATATTCACCGAAAAATTTACGAAAATGTACAAAAACGCCCTACCTCGCAATGTTAAAGTGAAAAAAAAAAAAAAAAAAAAAAATCCTGGATCCGCACCTTTATCTGGATCCGCACCAAAATTTAATGGAGTCTATTCTGGGCCAAGACCCATTCTTCTACCAAGTTTCGTGGAAATCCGACCAGTAGTTTTTGGGTAATCTTGCTCACAAACTAAACCAACTAACAAACAAACGGACAAGGGTGAAAACTTAATCTCCTTGGCGGGGGTAATAATTAAACCTCAAAGACAAACACAGGTATATTCAAGACATGTCCACTCACCTTTCCTGCAGCATCCCCGGCACCAATTTACACTTGAAGGAGGGGGAGATAGATAGGCAGATAGACAGATGCTAGAAGATAGAAGGATAGCTAGATAGATAGAAATATACATAGACAGACAGGTATATAGCTAATTAAATCAAAGGTGTAATAAAAAACCTTTCCACCCACCTTTCCTGCAGCATCCCCGGAACCAATTTACACCTGAAGGAGGGGGAGTTCGTGCAGTTTCCGGTCTGGAGTCTTCACCATGACCCCCGCTACTGGCCTGACCCCAAGCACTTCCGGCCTGACCGCTTCCTGCCCGAGAACAAGGCCAACGTCAAGAGTTTCACCCACATGCCCTTTGGGGTGGGGCCACGGAACTGTCTAGGTGAGGTCATGTGAGGTCAGAATAGGTCATAGGGACAAAGTAGGACATGGGGTCAGAAGAGGACATGGGGCTGGTTCCTTTACAGACGCATTTCAGTTGTTAATTACACGATATTTCTTTCCCAGCCATGCGGTTCGCCCTGATGGAGACCAAAGTAGCCGTGGCCAAGCTGATCCTGGCAGCTGACCTCAGGATACCGCCAGGCCACGAGGATATCAAGCTGGAAAGCTCACCCTTCCTGCAGAGGCCAAAGGAGGGCGTTCACATCCTCCTCACGCCCCGCAAACACGAATGAGACACGTACGGCACTAGTCCAGTACTGTCGGGAAACCTGCTAACACCTCTTCCTTGCCGATTTATTTCTGATTCAGCTCCGTTACTATACTCGTGTGTGTTATTCTGGAAGCTTACTAACACCTCTTCCTTACCGATTTATTTCTGATTCTGCTCCGTTACTATATTCTTGTGTGTTTTTCAGGAAGCTTACCAACACCTCTTCCTTACCGATTTATTTCTGATTCTGCTCCGTTACTATATTCTTGTGTGTTATTCAAGCTTACAAACACCTCTTCCTTACCGATTTATTTCTGATTCTGCTCTGTTACTGTATTCTTGTGTGTTATTCAGGAACGAAGGGGTTAGAGACAGCCTTCAGTAACTCCTACACTACCAGACGTCTCCAAGGAACTGAAAAATTTATTGTTTGTATGTAGGAGTAGAATCAAATGTACTCTCTGGGATGGAAGGGACATTTAGTGAATGGATGTTATGGGGAAAGGTTTTAGTGCTATCCTTGTCTTAAACGTTTTACTCCGACCACCATGTTTGTTATTTCATCCTTGTCTCCCCACCATATATTGTTAAAAGAGAAATATATTGTTGCTTAATCGCAGTCTGCCTGGCCAAAAACGCCCATCGACTGTATGTAAGCAACTGCCTTTATAGTGTTTGTCTCAGGTATCATACATTCTTCACGTTGGGTCTGTGTTTTTGTGTTATATGTGTTCTTCAGTGCTGCATGTGTGTTATATTGTGTGGGTCTATTTCACAAGCTGGGCACTTTTCATCTAAGCTGGTAACTGAGGAAAACTGGGTGATTTCAATGAGCTAAGCCTGACTGGGTACACTCGACCAGCACTATTTAAGGATACATCTGATGGGTGGATGCCTGGAGGGAGGGACTTGTAATACTATACTCCATTTCACCGACTCTGGCACCATCAGTGATGTCCTCAACACCTGTAGCATTGATAAGGGTCTCCAGTAGAGGATATACCTTTTTGTATTGTCTTTTCTACTTGTTCTCAAGGTAATAAGTACAAGTTCACTTAGTGCAAATGATTTATATGAACACTATAGGCGTTGAGGACATCACTGATGGTGCCAGACTTGGTGAAATGGAGTATAGTGTTGTGAATGAGGTGTTGTATTGCCTACTGTGCGTAATGAGTGTGTAGGTGTTTAGTCATAAGTGTCTGGGGATGTTATTGCAGAGGATCTAGTAATGTTTATGTGGTTACTGTGTTATGTACCTAGTTGTACTGTGTTGCTCTCTCATATACTGTAATGATAGTGTTGTATTATCACAGACTACCGTGTATTACTGTGTGATTTAAGATATTCTCTCTCAAGGAAGACTTCAGGTACAATGTGCGAGCTGTGGGAGTGGTTTTCGTGCAGCAAGTCGTGATGCATAAAGTGTTGTTCTGTATGGCTTGTAAAGAATTATAATGGGTGTTAGGACATCACTGGTCTAATAAACTAAATGTATTGTAAGGAGTGTTTATCTTTATTACCCAAAGGCTGTTCCCATAAGTGCGCAGAGACTAAGGGTGCAATGACTTTCGATGCCCTATATATCGTCTTGAAGGTGAGTCTAGTGTCATATGTCACTTCAAGGGTCTTAGAGGAGGGCATGTGTGAGGACAGGGAAGCTAGGACAGGGGAGTGAGGACAGGGGTGTGAGGACAGGGGAGTGAGGACAAGGGAGCGTCTGGACAGGGGAATGAGAGCAGGGAAGTGTCTGTGTCTGGACAGGGGAGTGAGGACAGGGGAGTGTTTGGGTTCGTGTGTCATTCAAGGGTCTTAGTGGAGGGTAAGTGTGAGGACAGGGGAAAGTCTGGGTTCATGTTGGCTGCTGGTGATGAGCGTGGGGTGGAGATTTTGACGAGCAATTTTCAGTCTGTCCTCTACCCATGTCTGAAGTGTGTTAAGGTGGTTATGTTGCAGTGTGCAGGCTGTGTCTACGATGTGGTGTGAGGTTGCAATGGTAAAGCCACCTGCACGAGAGAAAATGTGTGTGGTTGGTGGGGGTACATAATGATTCAGATATCATGCACAAATTTTGTTACACAGCCACTATGAGTATTTGAATATTGCACAGTATTTCTCCAAGCACCACAAAAGCTTTGTTGAATATATTTCTGTGGTAGTAATCCAGGTGAGACATGTAAATATAGTGTTTTGTATTATATAACAATTACATCACTTTTCACACAGCATTTATTATTGTATTAACATTTACAAAATCCCTTGAAAATTGTCCAAAATACTTTCACTATTATCACAAAATTCAATAAATATTTTTGCTTCACTCACTTCTCATGTATTTGATATTTCACTGCCCACCTACTGTGATGCCAATAAGCCGGATAGTAAAGACCGCAAGGTTGACAGACACAAATTTCCTCTCTAAGCGCTTGAGGGTGACGTTGCAGTAACTGAGAAGTGAGAGTGACACAACTGCGTCCACCAAAAAGGAACATTCAGTTTAAAACACTGACACAGACAAAACAGACAATTATATTCCCTGGGGAGCTGCTCTTTCCCCATCTAAATGTACACATGTATATTGCCCAATGCAGAGGGTTAATTCTAAAATGAAAACCTGTGGAGAGTGTCAGGATACCAAGCATAGGACAAGAGCATTCAAAAAGTACCTGCAAATTAGCCATCTTTATATTTTGAAACAGCAGACCATGAAAACCATCTCTAGTGATTAACCTGACACTGATATATATACAATGTCAGCCATAGTGACAGGAAGAACTTCAATTCACCATCACCCACACTGCAGTAGGTCGGGACGTGTGGATTTGAAAAGAGAAACATCATAATTATGTGACGGCCACGCATCATTTAGTCCTGTAGTGGTGAGGTGGGTGTGAAATACTCTTTTGTGGTAGGTGGTGGCGGCCATCATCCACTCACGTGACGTAGTGCTGCCTACATCTTCCTTCACCTTTATCATTCTTTTTCTGTGTCTGCCCTCTTCTCTTCCTATTTCTCCCATCTTTCCTGTCACTTTTTATTAATCTTTCTTTTTCGGGTGGGTTTACATTGAGTGACAAGCCTAATGGTTTTCTGTAAGCCAGGAAACCATTTACAACGCTGGGTGGTAACCATACAACCAACCCATACGTGTTCCCAACGTGTCAACAAGTGGACTGGCGCAAGGTTAATTCTCCTCCAAGGAAACAACTAACTCAAAGACAAACGGCCACCCCTTATGGGATTATGGGATCTGGCAATGGATAGACAGAAAGAAGAAATACTCAGTTCATTCAGAAAGATTTACCCTAAAAAAAAAAAAAAAAAAAAAAACACCAACGGACATCGTGAAATCATCAGTCACGTAGTTTTATTTATTTTGGAGTTGTTGTGCATGTTTGGCAATTTTAGGTCATTCAGTCCAGGATCCAACATACAAAGTCGTGGCAACAAACACTGGTAACAAGAATGAGAACAAAACTAAGAAGAAACAAAGGAAAACCAAAAATTTTCCCTTTCCAAAATGAAAAAATGAATCACTGAATTGATGGAGTTAAGTTGCATGTGTGTTTCTTTGGTTAGTACATTTCCTAAGCAGAGGTTTGGGTGATATCCTTGTCTTAGGCGCTTGTGTGTGTGTTTATGAGCAGTTGCATATTACGCGCGAGCAAGCATAGAGAAGCAATGTTTAGGCTACTATACGTTCAGCTGAGAAATGAGCGGCCTGACGCGACCCTGCCCAGCCCAACACAACACGGACCAACAGCGATGGTTTTCAGAGGCTAATAACTTTTCTATTATGTGGGATAGACACGAGATTCTTTCAGCAGGTAGCAGATGCATTAAGTTTCGTTTTTAGCTATATGTTTTCTCATGAGACCAAAAACTCCTTGAAATCTCAGCTTTCCATGGGAATGTACCAAGGGCTTCAGTTGGCATGCTCCACTTTGAAAGATTTCTTGTTGTAACACTGTTTTCTTGCATGAATTCTAACAATTAGATACCTGATATTTTGCTCATAATATTACATGAACGTTTTTTCTATGTTTAGGGGGTGAAATCAGCTGGGGTAATTGCCCTATTTCTGGGTTTTATCATTCGATCAATAGCCAAGCGTTTACTGACATAGTTCATTGACACAGCAAGTTGGGAACAGAGAACTGAATATTGTGCGTGTGATAAATGCTACGGCGCCTCATTATATGCACACCCAGAGAGAAAACATTAAACACAAACTTTAAACACAATTATTCTTCTGTCACTGTTCAACTACCACACAAGAAATTTTGAAAGTTTACAAGATGAACTTATAATGATAGACATATGTACAAAAGCTCGCTTGCTCGTCACGTCTCACAAAACGCACTTTACTGGTAGGGTAAGGGCCAGATGCTAGCTTTATCTTCTGTATCTTTATAAATAGGTACCAGAAATCTCAAGGAAATTACGGTGCTATCCTTGTCTCAGTCGTTTTTGTTTGTGAAGCGGGTAATATATTTCGAGTAACAAGTGATGTCTCTACACTGCACCTCTCCTGCCTCAGCCTCCACCTGAACCGTCTTACCAGCCTCCTTTCCATCGTGCTTAATGTCGACAAGGGTTAATAAAGACCCTTGATAGTGACCAGCGGTGGATTTTCATACTCCGCCTTTCCCCTCCTCCTCAGCTTCCACCTCCACCTGCATCTCCTCCTCAGCTTCCACCTCCACCTGCACCTCCTCCTCAGCTTTCACCTCCACCTGCACCTCCTCATCAGCCTCCTCCTCATGATGGTTAAGTTCTACGTGGATCAGTTAATAGAGGTCTTCGAGGGTGACCACTGACGGCTTTTCATACTCTGCCTCGCCTTCCCGCTCAGCCGTCACCTCCATCTGCACAGCCTCCTCCTTGTCCTGGTTAAGTTCTACGTGGTTAGGCAGGTTCTCGAGTGATGTCTTGTTCTGGTTATCCTGTCCACAGCACCACTTCATAATCTAGAGCCGCGTTTTCGCGACGTTGAAAGTAGAGATTTTGACTAATCTTGATACTGTACTGCATACTGACTATCGTGCTGATACCAGTTTTCGATGGCACCAAAAGTCAAAACGATTTTGACTTGAGCATGACGTCAAGCTTAGCCAATGTTCCTCCCGAGGTATTTTGACTGATACTGACTTTCCATTTTGTAAACATACCCAGAGCTACCGAAGTCGAGCCAAACTAGAAAGGAAGACAGCTTATGGCCTATTGGGACGTAAGTGGTCCCGTGTAAGTTTATTTGACATGGAATAAAAATTTTGTTAGGTGACACCTGTGGTGGCACAATCTAGCAGCAACTTAAAGTTCTTCATTTAAGTCCATCGAGGCATAAAAGTGGTCCCATATAAGGTTATTTGACATGGCTTGGTACTTTTTACAGAAACTGTTTGAAACAAGAGCCTTGCCACAGGTCCCAGAGCAATTCTGCTCGTTTTTCCCTAATGCTGCCACAACGTGAGGGTCTTGAGGATTTTGACCATTTTACCTTGTGTCCAACAACAATGGTACCGGTACAGCTCCCCTTTCATTTGACGCCAAAATTTCAAGCAAAAGCTCAGTCTGGTCGGTCACATGAATAAAATATTTAATTCCTCTACTTGCAGAAAATCTCCCAAGGCAGCCGCATGACGCACGAACGAATGTTTATAGATGGCAGTAAGGTTACGGTAAAGGCAATACAATCTTGCCGACCCGTTTTCGCTACATCCACTTGAAACTAAAATATCAGTCAAAATGGATTTCAAGATGATCATGACTTGAAAATGTCACGAAAATGCGCTTTTGTATTCATCTACTGTTACAACTCAAAGTTCAAGATGCAGAGAAATTTGACCTGGTTAAAAGTGAAGAGCACAGCATCATATTCTACTAAGTTTCTGACGTACAGTAGTTAAAAACTCAAAGTGAGAAGTTGTCACATTTCATCCTATAGCTGGTTTTTCTGACAATGGGTCACTTCCACAAAGAAAATATGAGAATGTGGTTGCATGGACTTATAGCCGTTGTTATGGGTTGGGAATAAGTCCTTGGTTACCATACTGCTTTTACTCTAACATGGCCAAAATTTGCCATCCCTCCATCGAATACCACATTGTAATACTACTACGACAGTCATGAAGTGTTATAAGAAGAATGTAGAGCCATACCATTGTCTTTCTGCCACTGAGCTATGTGAAATAAGTTACGAAAGAATGAAAATCTATGCTGTG
This sequence comes from Coenobita brevimanus, assembly GCF_032717465.1. Lineage (NCBI taxonomy): Eukaryota > Metazoa > Arthropoda > Malacostraca > Decapoda > Coenobitidae > Coenobita > Coenobita brevimanus. Next base: position 2,476,486 of record NC_137022.1, read on the forward strand.
ATTGAGTCAAAATTACCCTCCCAGTCTAACTACACTTGGCCAGCAATGAACTGAAAAAGGGCTCGGGATCTATACGAAGTCTGTCATGGATTGCTAATGTCTCCTTGGTTACTAATCAATTATCATCCCAGGCTGACTACACTTGGCCATAAATTAACTGAAAGGGCTAGGGAGTATTAGATGAGGCTTGTTGTACAATACGATTGTTAGAATTTGAGTTATTATACTTAAACCTTCCAGAAAAGCCATGTGGAAGTAGCTAGCACAATAATAAAAAATAATAATAATAATGATACCGGTAATAACAATAATGATACCGGTAATAATAATAACAATAATGATACCGGTAATAATAATAATAATGATACCGGTAATAATAATAATAATAATGAAAAGGCTTTAGCATACCCACCAAATTAGTATCCAGCTAAAAGCTCCCTCCAAAGTGATGGTTGTGGTTGCGCTAGTGATGGTGGTGGTATAGTAGGAATCCCGGCCGTTTGCGGGTGAGGTGTGGCCCGCACCTGTGTACAGTGTTGCCACGTTTTCTATACCGTTATCTCTCTCTCTCTCTCTCCTGGCGGGAAATGAGCCACCCTGAGTACTTTTGATTCTTTTATAAGTTATTTATAATTGTGCTTTCATTTGTTAATTTGGTTTTGTTATATTTAGTAGTAGATGGAGTGTCAAAGTTACTGTCTGCTGAGAGGTTTGTTACGTTACTGATTCATACACCCCGACGTAGTGGGGTGTGGGTGTAGGTGTGGGTGGGAGTGTGGATGTGGGTTTGTTGGGGTGGTGGTCCAGGGGGGAGGGGAAGTGTGAAGGGGGATTTGACCTGAGACACCCAGGAGGGATTAAGAAGGGAGGGAAGGGGAAGGGGGGGCTGGATTCACCTACCACGTGGTCAGTATTAGAAGAGAGAGAGAGAGAGAGAGAGAAATTACGTGTATAGATATATGTGCATCAATAGGAACAATGTATATCAGTGTGTGCAGTATGTACAAAGGAACAAATGAATACAAAGAAGGCAGTGACAGACCTCTCTCTCTCTCCTGGGTGTGTAAGTATTGCCACTCACAAGAATTACATGAATTATTTCTTTTACTTTGGATATTGGCATATTTCTTCTTTTTTCAGGCTCATTATCTTATATCCATAACTGTGATATTATTACCCACCCTAAAACTACGCTAAAAACCATTAAAAGTGACTACAATATCTTTTAGCAACACTGTACAATATGTATGCCATGTTTCTGTGTCACTGTATAAATATTTTATGCATAATAAGATTACTGTTGATTCATCCATCAAAATACACAAGTGTAAGTTTTATTCATCTTGTGATGCCTTGTACATAAATAGCTTCCGTTTCACATCGCAAGTTGGGGAAACGTGGCACCATTGTACACAGGTGCGGGCCACACCTCACCCGCAAACGGCCGGGATTCCGACTATAGTTGTAGGTGTGTACTAGTAGTGGTTGCGCTAGTGGTGGTGGTAGCTGTGGCTGCGCTAGTGGTGGTTGTAGGCCGCAACAGGTAAATGCCTTGAAGCCGGTGTGGCAAATTTTTCGATTTCAATGTCATGCTGTTTTTCGCCATCATGCTGAAAACAAAAGAAAAAAATTCCTTATAAGCCATCACGTCGAAAACCCATAAAAAACATCAACACAAATATCCATAAATATATCAAAAACAAACTCAACACCGAAAACCTGAACTTCACACTGACTTCCATCTCCGCACACACACACACACACACACACACACAGACGCCACCCAAACTCCACACAGTTTTGCTGCCCTGTTGTCAGTTATTACGATTTCGGTTATCTGAGTAGGCTTTATAAGTACTCAGGAATGTTTAGAGCACAAATTATGATCAATATTATCTTCAGAAAAGCACTTGGTGAGAAGAAAAAGGAAAAGGTCTTACCAACTCTGTACACAACCTTACCATGTCAGAGCTCAAGCCAGACTAACCCACCACGAGGCACGAGCCGGAGAATTCCTCCTCCCTCCCTCACCTAGTTCTCACCCCCCCTCCACCAACTTGCCTGTTTCCTCCACCTCCTTTCACACCTCTTCTTCCTCCTCTCCTTCATTCCTGCACTCCCCTCCCTCTCTCCTTTTTTCCTTTCCTCTCCTTGTCCTTCCACCTCTCGTCCTTCTTCCCTCCACCTCTACCCTGTCCCTGAAAAATAAGCTTCCTCCATTCCCCCTCCCTCCTCCTTCCTCCCCTTAACCCCCCTCCCCCATCTCTCCCCTCTCGTTCGTTCAATATCTGTCTTTCTAAAATGTTCGATATTTTTTATGGACATATTTACACACACACACACACACAGATATGGAAAAAGAGGTGATAAAGACGTAAGGAAATTCAGTTTCCCAAATAGAGCAATTGATCAGTGGAATGCACTACCGAATGAAATAGGGTATGCCACAACAATAAATTTAAGGATATGTATGATAAAAGTGATGTAACATAGGACAGTACGAACTTAACTCATTCCTGTTATGATATAATTAGTAACACACACACACACACACACACACACGTTCAGGGAGAATAATTTTTTTTTAGCACTTTTTGAGGTATAGTACAAATTTTAGCACTTTTAGGACTTAGCACTTTTTGAGTATAAAGTACAATTGTTAGTACTTTTTTGAGGTTGAGTAAAATTTTTAGTACATTTTGAGGTAGAGTACAAGTTTAGCACTTTTTGAGGTAGAGTACAATTATTAGCACATTTAGCACTTTTGAGGTAGATTACTAGTTGAGCACTTTTAGCACTTTTTGAGGTACAGTACAATTTTTAGTACTTTTTGAGGCAGAGTACAAGTTTAGCACTTTTTGAGGTAGAGTACAATTTTTAGCACTTTTTGAGGTACAGTACAATTTTTAGCACTTTTTGAGGCAGAGTACAAGTTTAGCACTTTTTGAGGCAGAGTACAATTTTTAGCACTTTTTGAGGTAGAGTACAATTTTCAGTACATACGTACAGTACAATCTTTAGCACTTTTTGATGTACAGTACAATCTTTAGCACTTTCTTTAGTTCTAAAAGCGCGCTTAGAGTTGACCTAGCTTTCTGAAATTTTCCATGCAGGTCATAGAGGTCAAGGAAGGTCAAGGGATTGTTGAATAAAATGGGTTTGGGTTTGTAAATAAAGTGATTTGCGGAAGGCGCCGAATTCCACGTTCCGACCTTTTGAGCGGATGAATTTTCCTGATGATGATGATGATGATGATGATGATGATGATGATGATTATTATTATCATTATTACAAGTTGTTTTTCTTTACTAGAACTGTAATATAAACAAATATGTATCTCCCAACGGAAAATGTGACGCTAATACTTACAATGCAAAGATATGAGGCGTGATAAAAATATGTTAGAGTCACAGTGAGAGGCGCTTTGTAATCTGCTTTCTCCCCCTCCCCCCTCCACCACACACCTCCCCCCTCCACTCCTAACCGTCATCCACTACAACCTCCCCCTGTACTCTTTTGCACTCCCCAACCACCCACCCTAGCCCCCACCCCTCCCCAGGCATCCTTCCTTCCCCTCCCTTCCCTCCTATTCACCCCCTCCTCATCCCCACAACTTTATCTCTTCCACTGTCACTGCCTCCACCTCCCCCTGCCCTCCTCCCTCCCACCCCTCCATCACCACACCACACCCACACTCTCCTCCACACCCAAGCTTTGACCCTGTACCCTAAACTGTATCCTCCCCTCTCCCCGCCTCTCCCCCTGGCACTCCCCATCACCCCGTCAAGGGCACAGGCCAATAAAGTCCTCAGTGGCAACCTCTCGTGTCGCGTCAGTGCCTCTTTCACTCTCGCAGCGACAGTGTCCACCTCCCCCTCTGGCTCTCAGCGTAAGTACAACCTCTAGCAGTACTAACAGCGCGTAAGTACAACCACTAGCAGTACTAACTCGGATACTTACAGATCGACATCACCGTTAGTATGAATGTCACCTGCTACTGACATGATGTGCGTGTAACTTGTAATTTGATACAATGTTATGACCGCTCGTGACTGCTGAACCACCATGACTCAGCGACACCATTTATGCCTCCTTCATCATGACTACAGCATCGTCTTAAGCCCCAGCCCCCCTACATGGAGGGAAGGGGCTCAGAGACACCAACAGGAAAGCACAAAGGTGGAACTATCAAAACAGCGATCAGGAATTACAGAACGCACATCCTGCGACTCATTAACACAAAACTGAAATTCTAGGGTCTATTTAGCCAGAGAAGCGCGCCACACCAAACTGCGCTGCTGTGAGACAGAACCACTTAAAAGAAAGAAAGAAAGAAAGATGGAGAGAGAGAGAAGGAAAGGATGACAGAATGAATGAATGAAAGATAGATAGATAGACAGATAGAAAGAAAGAAGGAATGAAGGAGAGAGAGAATGAAAGAAAAATAGATGCACAGAAAGACAGAAGGAATGAAGGAAAGAAAGAATTAAAGAAGGAAGAATAGATACACAGAAAGAAGGAAAGAAAGAAAGAAAGAGAAAGTGATGTAGCCTTCGTCATGCATATCTCCTTACCTACCTCATCCAGCCACTTCCTCCCATCACTCAAACAGATGCACAGTCACTGCAAAACCCAGTGAGAGAGTCTTTGTGAATTGGAACACAGAGGAGAGCAAACAGTAACACTTCTACTTGTCTCATCGCGTCCATGTGTGGCAGAGAAAACTATAGCTGTGGTATCTTTTTTATGGGAAGAAGATAGAGAAATTTAAGAATGTTCCCCTACCCACCAGTCCTTCCATCAGAGGTGTGACACTGATGTAAAGGTATGACACTGATATCATCCTAAAATAAACACAAAAACACATGACAGTTTCCAAGACTCATGTACAGTCGCCAAACTTTCCACCTGGGCCACCCAGCCGCGAGAGGTGGGTCACGGGTGCTGGCAACAGTGTATCTGTTTGTTCGTGTGTACTGTACAGTTGGAGAAATTTCCGCGCGGGACACAGCATAGAAGGCTGCAGGAGCGGCAAATAATTTGATCTGGTAACAGTGTTGGGGTAAAGGTGGGCTAGGACGTGCGGGGTAGGTGAAGGATTAGGGGGGTAGTGGGGGGTAGCTGCGTGGTGGGAGGGGTGGGACGTGAGGGATGGGGGGGGTAGTGGGAGTAACTGTGTGTTGGGGGGGATGGGAGTGGGGATAGCGGAGTGTTGAGGAGAGACTTCGTAGCCATTTAATGTCGTAACATAATATGCTTAGATTTTAAATGAATGAGTTTTTATGGTAAGGGAACACACGAAGTAGCAACAAGCTGTAAAGTGATGGTTCATGACATGATGAAAATTGGTCAGTTCAGTGATCATGCAAGGCTGATATAAACACACAGACATCACCAACACGTAACCTGATATAATGACTCGCCCCCCTTCGGTATCTATAACATCCCTGTTGTAACACAAACTAATATCAGACGTTTACCTCAGATACGTCTCAGAAAAGTTGCTCATACATTATTAACTATAACGTAGATATGTAGTGTATAGAAAATAAAATATATGAAATATTCCATTTCTTCGTAGTTTCAGTCAACTGTCAGGATTTTTTACCCCAAAGGCATTAAAGTATGTCAGATTTTAAGACAACTGCATCTTTGTTAGCTGTCAATGTGAATATGATATATTTCCTAAATCGTAAGCACATGCTGGCTGCTTGTCAACTAATTTAAGCATACACCAGACCTAGATCTTTTCACGTCAATCAATAGCGTCTGCGTGTGTGTGTGTGTGTGTTGTGCAGTGTATAATACTGGGCCTCTCGCTGTCTAACTCTCTTCCTTAATCTCACAGAGACTCATAAGTAGGCTTAGGATAATCATGGCTTTACATATGTACATATGCAAATGCATATTCTAGCCATTCATGAGCGTAAGTGCATATTCCTCTTTTTTTTTTTTGTTTATACGACATATTCTTTGAAATTTCCTGAGTATTATAATAACTTTTTCAACCTGTAATAATATTTAAAGTCATATTATCCATCCGATCATACTGAATTACATACTGCTTGATTGGCTGTGTTTGGGAAGGCCGTGACTTGATGGTCAGTAGACAACAGCTGAATGAGATGGATTCGTGTATCACCACTTGACTCACCAGAATCTGAGACGCATGCATGGCCTGTGACTTATCTATCTATCTATCTATCTATCTATCTATCTATCTATCTATCTATCTATCTATATATATATATATATATATATATAATCATTGCCTTAGTCCCTGGTGGGGTCGGCCACTTATATATGTTGTCGTCAGTAACTTGTTTGCTGCGTCCTCTTCCTCCAGGCCTAACTGCCTCATTTCTTTCTCAGGTCCATCTCTCCCCCTAATCCTTTGTCTTCCTCTCGTTCTTCTCCCTTCCACCTGACTCTTCCATGCCACCTTCACAGGATCAACTTCCCCCATCCTGGTGACATGCCCATACCACCTCAAACGTGCCTCTCCTCCACAACTGACACAACTCCTGCCTCTGCTCTGATGGCATCATTCCTCCTCCTCTCTCTCTGTGACACTTCCATCAGTCATCGCAGCATCCTCATCTGTCCTCTCCAGCTATTTCTCTTCATTTTTCCTCATTGCCCAGGTTTCTGCGCCATACAGCATACAACAGCAACTTTTGGCAGATGGCTTCAGGTCATTCCTCCATCTACCTCACGCACCCCAAAGGGGGACGCGTTCCCCAGTTTGGAAAGTGGTTTACAAGAACATTGCCCATCGAGTGCTAACCCAACATAGTCATTGGTACTGACACATTCTGTCAGTGACGTTTTTTACTCTAGGTTCAGTTAATAATATTTGTTTATCCAAACAAATTTTAGAACGCATAGTACTAGATTAATGCATAAAGTTAATTAGAAACTCATTGGAATAGAATAGTTGGGTTGGCAAACACTTCTTGTTTAAATTTAATAGGACAAATAAGTCCTTCCTTCGACCTAATTCCCAGAAAGAATTATTATTCAGCTATATTCTCCCCACCTTTGAGTTGCATGAGACAATAAGTATATGATAATGTGTGTGGACGAAGTGGCCGGAGAGGAGGTGAACTGCCTGCTAAAATCTAATGCGTTTGGTTGAGTGTGTGTAATTCACCGGGTCGGTTAGGATAACGTTTTATTTTTTTTAATGCGAGGAAGAAGGAACCAAAGGCTAAGCCCGCATGAACGTTCCGTCCAAGAAAAAAAAAAAAAACCAAATTCAAGATCCATTCATTTCGAGATGCCTAGACACACTGCGTTTGAAAGACTGGAGGTCATAGGCAGTAGGAAATACAGACAGAGGGAGACAGTTCCAGAGTTGACCTGTTGCATAAATGAAGGACTGGGAGTAACGGTTAACTCTTGCATTAGAGAGTTGGACAGAAAAGGGATGAGAGTTTATTGCTAGACGGGCGCGTAGAGATGCAAGTAGACAGTTCAGAGGAGCAGTGACCATTGAAGTAGCGATAGAAAAGAGATAAAGAGGCAACAGTGCGGCGAAGAGACAGAGGTTGAAGGGAGCCAGTAAGAGGAGCAGTGACCATTGAAGTAGCGATAGAAAAGAGATAAAGAGGCAACAGTGCGGAGAAGAGACAGAGGTTGAAGGGAGCCAGTAAGAGGAGGAGAGTTAATGAGACGAATAGCCTTTGACTCCACCCTAATATCAAAAGTGAATTGAACGTGACAACCCATGGATAGGGAACTGCTGGATATTTTTATGACATTCACCTTTAGATTCTTCAGTTAGTGGCATGGAAATTCAGTGGCTGTGTGTGTAATTCACCGGGTCGGTCAGGATCACTTGGTCGTGATCGTCAGCTTTTACCCTCCCGGAAGGGAGCTGAGAGCTCATATAGTCCGATCTAAGGGCAAGGCTGTGACCTTCACACACACACACACACACACACACACACACACACACACACACACACACACACACACACACACACACACACACACACACACACACACACACCCGTCCCCTTGCTCAAGGGGGACAGTAACCACCCACTTCATCAGTGAAACTTTTCGCAACCTGAGCGAGGCGCGAACTCCCGTCCACCAGTTGACAAACGAGAACTTTACAACTGCACCAGCGAGCAGTGTGCGTGTGTGTGTGTGTGTGTGTGTGTGTGTGTGTGTGTATGTGTGTGTGTGTGTGTGTGTGTGTGTGTGTGTGTGTGTGTGTGTGTGTGTGTGTGTATATGTATATGTATGTGTATGTGTATATGTATATGTATGTATATAGATAGAGAGAGATAGATGTGTATGTGTGTGTGTTTTTCTGTATGTGTGTGTGTTTTTGTGTATGTGTGTGTGTGTGTGTGTGTGTTTGAGTATGTGTATATGTATATGTATGTGTATGTGTATATGTATATGTATGTATATAGATAGAGAGATAGATGTGTATGTGTGTGTGTTTTTGTGTGTGTATATATATATATATATATATATATATATATATATATATATATATATATATATATATATATATATGTGTGTGTGTGTGTGTGTGTGTGTGTGTGTGTGTGTGTGTGTGTGTGTGTGTGTGTGTGTGTGTGTGTGTGTGTGTGTGTGTGTGTGTGTGTGTGTGTGTGTGTGTGTGTGTGTGTGTGTGTGTGTGTGTGTGTGTGTGTGTGTGTGTGTGTGTGTGTGTGTGTGTTACAGCAACTTCACGTATTCCACAGCCATTTAATTCACTCCTGCTTCTTCTTCCTCAGGTAAAGGATCAGGATGATGGCGACATGGGTGTTGCTGGTGACGGTGGTGGTGACGCTGTGGTTATACTCAAAGTGGCGTCACAACTACTGGGCAAGGAGCGGCGTACCATCCACCCCCGCCCTGCCCCTCCTCGGCCACCTCCACCTCATCATGTCCCCCTTGAAGAAACGCTGGCTCGTCCTTGATAAAGTGAGAGAGATGTTGACTCCCACACACACTTGATAGCTCTCCAGTGTGTGTGTGTGAGAGAGAGAGAGAGAGAGAGAGAGAGAGAGAGAGAGAGAGAGAGAGAGAGAGAGAGAGAGAGAGAGAGAGAGAGAGAGAGAGAGAGATTTAACTCCTACAAACACTTGATTACTCTCCAAAGATGGGGTTATTTTTCTCACAAACTGACTCTTATTTACCAGTTCTGTCCATCTGTCTATCTTATCTATTGCCAGACGCCTTAATCCCGTAAGGGGTGGCCACAAACAAATCGCCTCCATGTCGGCCTGTTCCCGCCGCCATTTCATTGTGCGTTTATCATTTCAGTTCTTATAAAATAGGCAGATACATTACACAGAATGCAAAATAAAGTTCCCAGCATGCTTGCTTGCGTCGGTCTTGGTCACTTGATGGCGGTTCTACATGCTGCTCGATCTCTGGCAGCCTCCCTTTTCAGTTCCTTATCCCTTAGGTCACACTCAATGACCTCATCCCAGGTCTTTCTCGGTCTACCTCTCGCAACCCTAATCCTAAAGTTAATACTTGTCACTTTCTGCACCCAACTGTCATGCTTATCCTCTCCACACGCCTAAACCACCTCAGTCTACCCCTCCTCATCATAACACCAATACACTCCAGTCCAAACAAAAGACACCAGTACACTCCAGTCCCATCACAACACCAATACACTCCAGTCCCATCACAACACCAATACACTCCAGTCCCATCACAACACCAATACACTCCAGTCCCATCACAACACCAATGCACTCTCGTCCCATCACAACACCAATACACTCTAGTCCCATCACAACACCAATACACTCCCGTCCCATCCTAGTCCTGAACTCTTCCATTGTAAACCCAGCCCCCAAGGCCTTGCACTCTGGGACGCACTGCACATCCACCTAATTACTGTCAATTGTGTACGTCTGAACCTGCGAATATCCTCTTCCTTTACTGTCCGGGTCTCGCTACCATACAGCATTGCACTCCTAACACGTGTGTGTGTGTGTATGTGTGTGTGTGTGTGTGTGTGTGTGTGTGTGTGTGTGTGTGTGTGTGTGTGTGTGTGTGTGTGTGTGTGTGTGTGTCTGTGTGTTTGTGTGTGTGTGTGTCTGTCTGTCTGTGTGTGTGTGTGTGTGTGTGTGTGTGTGTGTGTGTGTGTGTGTGTGTGTGTGTGTGTGTGTGTGTGTGTGTGTGTGATTATCATAAACTCAAATTGTGTATCATTAACAGTGAGTGACTTAACCTGTTCACCTTCAAGTCCATACAAGCCTTCTTTTTCTCCACACACACACACACACACACACACACACACACACACACACACACACACACACACACACACACACACACACACACACACACACACACACACACACACACAAGGAGGACCTAAAGGACTGGCCAATATTACAACCTTTCTATTATAAAGTAAAGACAGTCATAAGTCAATGTTAAGAGACAGATTGACAAATGAGGAAGTGAAGGAGCGTTGTGGTGTGGATGTGGATGTGATAGGAAGCGTTAGGAGAAACACACTGAGGTGGTTTGGCCATGTGGAGAGGATGGAGAGCGAGAGACTGACGAGGAGAGTGTATGTAAGTGAGGTGCATGTGGAGTTACATGGAGAGACAGACCGATAAACGAGGAAGTGAAGGAGCGTTGTGGTGTGGATGTGGATGTGATAGGAAGCGTTAGGAGAAACACACTGAGGTGGTTTGGCCATGTGGAGAGGATGGAGAGCGAGAGACTGACGTGGAGAGTGTATATGAGTGAGGTGGAGGGGGGGGAGGGAGGGGGAGGCCAAGGATGAGATGGAGGGATGGAATGGAGAGGTATATGAGAGAAGGGGTGTGTGAGCTGGGAGCAGGGCAGTGAAATGGTGGGGGACAGGGCGACATGAAGGCAATTTGTTTGTGGCCACTCCTTACGCGATTAAGGTGTCTGGCAATAGATAGATAGATAGAAGAATGATGAGTGAATCCATTACTTTGTGTTTGGCTGAGCTGACCTGTTTCCTTGCTATCATCATATATTTCTTTCACTGCACGTATATGAACCACCAAACTTCCTAGATTTACCAGCTGGTTAGCTCTTTCACAGTACATACCAGCTGGCTACCTCTTTCACAGTACATACCAGCTGGCTACCTCTTTCACAGTACATACCAGCTGGCTACCTCTCTCACAGTACATACCAGCTGGCTACCTCTTTCACAGTACACACCAGCTGGCTACCTCTTTCACAGTACATACCAGCTGGCTACCTCTTTCACAGTACATACCAGCTGGCTACCTCTTCCACAGCACTTAGAATCACCAAACTTCCTAGAATTCCCATCTGTCTACCACTTTAGAGTTGAGAAAAGTGTGTAAGACAAGGTTTGCAAAATCTATGTAGGGTTAGCTTATTCCATAATATCTCTTCTGTATCCTGTCTGCTCCCACTGACAGCACCTCTCTTCTGTCAAGTCCTTTCAGTACAATCTTTTTACCTTTAACTACCACCAAATGCATATTCTATCGTGCCTATGTTAAGAATTTGTTTACAAGTGATAATCAGCTGCAGGAAAAGATCTTAACTTCATGAGAAATAACAAGTCTAAACACAGGCATAATTACGCCGTTGCAACCCTCCATCTGACTAAGCACATACCCCCCCACCACCTCCCTGCACACCTAACCAAGCAAATAATGCCTCCCCCCACTCTTATCTTTCAAAGGTGGACGTAGGGAGAATGCCCTGAGGACACACAACCTGGGACCTTCAGATTCCCTGCATGGTGGCATTGAAATCTCTGGATTTTTTTTTTCACTATTTTCAAAAAAATCTTCTTAAGGCACAGCATTCTACCCATCAGAAGGCACCAGTTCACTATAAGACACATAACTATGTAAAATTTCATGACTCTATACTGAATACTTTCTGAGTTCTGGCCCGGAAACGAAAATTCTACGCCCGGCCAGCCACCCATGTCTACAGCCGGACACCTACTGATCCCAGTGATAACAACACCCTCCTCTGACTCTGTAAGGTGGAGGGTAAAAGGGAAGTTACTTATCACAGCTACTTATTTTCAGAAAGATTGATCAAGATTTTTTTTCCTCATTCCAGGGAAGCTTCTGGTGTATGGGATGTTATATAAATACTTTTGTGTACTTAAGTAACTATCATACTTTACTGGGGCTGAAACTATCATAGTTTACTTCATTTCAGATGTACCACACCTACAAGAACAGTCCCTACTTTGGCCTGTATGAGGGCTTCACTCCCGTGCTGACAGTGTGTGACCCGGACGTACTTAAGAACATATACATAAAAGACTTTGATCATTTCGTGAACAGGCGGCCCTTTGGTACGAACCAATCCGGCAGCTACATGAGTCAGATGCTGGGAAGTAAGAATGATCAGGAGTGGAAGGACTTACGTGCTGTCCTGTCCCCAACATTCACCAGTGGGAAGATGAAAAGCATGTTCCCGCTCATGTGTGGACTCGCTGACACATTTGTATCTTCCTGCCTGAAAGATGCACAAAAGAATCCGTCTGTTGACATGAAGAACAAAGCTGGACGGTTCACCATGGATACTATCGCATCTTGTGCTTTTGGCATAGAGTGCAACTCTCTCACACAAGAAAAACCTGTTTTTGCTCAAAAAGCAGAAACCTTTTTTGCTATAACTCCACTAATGATATTGAGGTTTCTCATGATGATGCACTTCCCACGACCGTTCAATGCTTTGGGCTTCAAGGAGGATGTAGAGGAGATTGGGTTCTTCCGGAGTGTAGCGGAGGAGACCATCAGGGCCCGCAAAGCCGGAGAAAAGAGGGGGGACTTTCTTGACCTTTTGCTGGAGGCGCAGGCTGAAGACTCTGACACCACCACTGCCTCCCCTAAGCACGGTGATTAACCTTTGCCTTTTATTACTACATTGTCTGAAAGGCTTTTGATCGAGTCTGGCATAGATCTTTAATTTCCAAACTGCCCTCTTAAGGTTTCTATCCTTCTATCTGTGCCTTTTTCTTTAGCTTCCTTTCTGGTCGTTCTAGAGCTGCTGCTGTAGACGGCCATCGTTCTTCTCCTAGAGTTATCAGTATTGGTGTTCCTCAGGGCTCTCTCCTATCACCAGCTCTCTTCTTGTTCATCAGCGACCTTCTAAGCTGTACATCTAACCCTATCAACTCATACGCTAATGATTCCACCCTTCACCTTTCCATTTGCTTGCCACAGCATCCATCTCAGCAATTACTTCAACAAACAAAGGATGAGGCTATGGCACACCTAGTGTCTAACTTGGCTCATATCACTGATTGGGGTAAAAGTAATCTTGTTGTTTTCGGTGCATCAAAAACTCAATTCTTACACAACTACCAACCCGACAAAATCTTCCAGAGGAGTACCCTCTAATTTTCAACAACATCCTGCTTAATCCTGCATTATCTTTAAACATACTTGGGGTATCATTCTCACGGGATTTATCATGAAAAGAACATATTACCTCTCTCATAAAATCTGCTCCCAAGAGATTAGGTGTGCTAGGCCGACTCTCTACCTTCTTTACCCCTGCACAAATGGGAGAAATGGAGTTCCCCCGAGCTAAGCCCTGTATTGGACTATATAGCCCCGCTAGGGTTACAGGAGCGAGCTACCACTCCCGGCACGGCACCCTGGGCGAGGCTCGAACTCGCAATCCCCCGATTACGAGTCCAGCGTGCTACCACTGTGCTACCGCGCCCCCCTTACCCCCGCACAGTTGCTGACTTTATACATGGGTTTTATTCCCTCCTGTGTAGAGTACAACTCTCATGTGTGGGCAGGCTCCCCACATACAGCCCTTCTTAACAGGGTGGAGTCAAAAGCTTTTCATCTCATCAACTCTCCTCCTCTTACTGGCTCCCTTCAGCCTCAGTCTCTTCACCGCACTGTTGCATCATTATTTTCTTTCACTACTTCAATGGTCACTGCTCCTCTGAACTGTTTGCTTGCATCCCTTCTCTACTACTGTGGGGACATTGCACCCGTCTAGCAACAAACTCTCAGCCCTTTTCTGTCCAACTCTCTAATGCAAGAGTTAACCGTTACTCCCAGTCCTTCATGTATGCAACAAGTCAGCTCTGGAACTGTCTCCCTCTGTCTGTATTTCCTACTTCCTATGCTCTCCAGTCTTTCAAACGCAGTGTGTCCAGGCATCTCAAAGTGAATGGATCTTGAATTTGGCTCTCTTTTGTATTGTTTTTGTTTTTTTCTTGGAAGGAACGGTTTGCAGGCTCCTGGCCTATGGCTCCTCCTTCCTTGCATAAAAAAAAGTCTCTTCATAGGTCATTTTGCTATACCATATCTGTGATAGTTTCATCTGCGGTGCAAGTGATGTAATCAGGAGTACACTAGGACCATGAAAGTGAGGTCCCAGGTTTGATTCCCGGGCCAATGCTGTGATTTTTGTCCAGGGTCTATTTCGTCCTGTCCTATTCCTACGTAGAGCTGAAATAGGGACCACATAGGGACCTGCATGGTAAATTTGACGATTGTGTTTCGTTGTCTGGGGAAAATTGGGACTTGATAAATCTGAATGACTCTCTTATTGGCCTTTCTGCAGCCAACGGTCATTACACCTTCTTGTTCACACTGTTATTCGTCCAAGACAAACTCTGATTTCCTAAGTTTTTGCACCCCTTTATCTTTCCCAAAATCTTTGATGTCTCTCTCTCTCTCTCTCTCTCTCTCGATTTTCTTACATTCACTCTTCATTTTCTCCTAAACCATGTCTTGCTAAATTCCATCCCCCAGATTGTCTTTAGGATTATATTAAGTAACTTATTCAAAATTGGATTATGTTAAGTAATTCACTCCAAATTGGGTTATATTTTCATCTCGTCCACCGCCAGTCCTCACCGATAAAGTGCTGGTGGCGCAGTGCATCCTGTTCCTGGTGGCTGGCTACGACACCACCGCCTCCGCTGTGTCCTTCTGCTCACACCTCCTTGCCAAGAACCCCGAGCCCCAGCAGCGCCTTCGTCAGGAACTTGAGCAGCTGGTCAAGGAGGAGGGCGAGCTGACCTACCAGGGGGTCATGGAGGCCAAGTTTCTCGAGGCCTGTGTTATGGGTGTGTATTACAACTGTGTGTGTGTTCTTACCTTACCTAATTGTTCTTACCTAATTGTATCTTTACAGGAATGAGTCAAGCTCGTACTGTCCCGTGTCTTAAACCATATTTATCGTACATATCCTTAAATTTGTGAACTGTTTTGGCACACACTATTTCATTCGGTAGTGCATTCCATTGATCAATTGCTCTGTTTGGGAAACAGAATTTCCTTACGTCTTTATCACCTCTCTTCTTATGCAGTTTTTTGCAGTGTCCTCTTGCTGATGCTTCTCCATATGTTAAGTAATCATTTATGTCTATTTTCTCCTTCCCTGATATGCACTTATATAGCATTATCATGTCACCTCTTTTCCTTCTCTCCTGTAGTGTTGGTAGATTCAGTTTATTTAGTCTTTCTTCGTAGCTTAGGTCCCTTAAGCTTGGTATCCATCTTGTACCGGCCCTTTGAACTTTTTCAATCTTGTCTATGTGTTTTTTGAGATGAAGACTCCAGACTACTGATGCATATTCCAGGGTTGGTCAAGTGAATGATGTTATTATCCTTCTTAGCATGTCTTCATTTATGTATGTGAATGCTATTCTCATATTTGCAAGCAGTGTATACATGTTCCGTACCTTCTCGCTGATGTGGTCAGCCGGAGATAGTCTGTTATTGATAATCACACCTAGGTCCTTCTCTCTTTCTGATATGTATAGGGTTTTATTTCCTACCTTATAATCCCAATCAGGTCTTTTTCCACTTTCACCAAACTTGATTACATGACACTTGTCCACATTGAATTCCATTTGCCATGTACTACTCCATTCATGAAGTTTATTTAATTCTTCTTGTAGCTCTTTACAAGAGTCTGTGTTAGTAATTCTCCTTTGTATTTTTGCATCATTTGCAAACATATTCAGATAGCTCTCATTTCCAGTGTTACTGTTTATATCATTTATATACACTAAAAACATGATTGGTGCTAGCACTGAACCCTGTGGTACTCCACTAGTCACTTCTTTCCACGATGAGTAGTTTCCTCTTAGAACTGTTCTCATTTCTCTTTTTATGAGAAAATCTTGCATCCAACAAAACAGTTTGCCTCGAATTCCTCCTTGATGGTACAGTTTCCATAGAAGTCTTTCGTGTGGTACTGTGTCAAAAGCTTTCTTGAAATCTAAGTAGATACTGTCCACCCATCCTTCTCTTTCCTGTATTGTGTATGTTACTCTGTCATAGTAGCTGAACAGATTAGTAACACAAGATTTTCCTTTTCTGAAACCAAACTGTCTTTCTGTTATCATACTGTGTTGTTCTAGATGATTTACCCAAGCTTTTCTTATAAGCTTTTCTAATACCTTGCTTACAACACTGGTCAGTGATACTGGTCGGTAGTTGAGTGGATTTTGTCTACTTCCTTTCTTGAATAAGGGGACAATATTTGCTTTTTTCCAAATATCAGGTAGTTTACCTTGACTCAAGGATTTCTTGAAAATTAAAAATAATGGTTTACTTAACTCCTTTGCACATTCTCGTAATACCCAACATGAAATTTCATCAGGACCACTTGCTTTTCCTCTGTCTAAATTACTCAACTCCTCCTATATTACTTTTTCTGCTATTTGTATATTTGGTAGTATGTGTGGACATGCTTATTCCACATAGTCCCTCTCAAAATTTTTTTGTTCTGTAAAAACTAATTGGAAATTCTCATTTAGTGCTTCACAAATATCTTTCTCTTGTGTATAAGCGATTCCCTCGTCCTTAATGGATTGTATTATATCTTTTACTTTGGTTTTGCTTCTGATGTAGCTGTAAAACAGCTTTGGTTGATCATTACTTTTATTTATTATAGCCTCCTCAAACTGTTTTTGGGCTTTCCTCCTTATTCTTGTATAATCGTTTCTTGCCTGTTTGTAATTATTATACGCCCTTTCACTATTGTGTCTTTTGTATCTATTCCACAACAAATCTCTTCTTTCTTTTGATTTTTTACATTCTGTATTGAACCATTTCTGTATTTTCTTATCTGCTTCTTTGTGCTGTGGGATGTACTTCTGGACTCCTATTTCATAAAATTCACAGATTTTTTTTATATACAATATTTAAATCTTGTTCTCTAAGCTCATTTTCCCAATTAACTTCTAAGAAATACTTCTTTAGGTCTTGATAATTTCCCTTTTTATAGTTTAGGCTCTTTTTGTAACTTTCATTGCTGTTAATTATGTCATATGCTATCCTGAAGTTGTAATATAGTACTGCATGATCGCTTTTGCCGAGTGGAGGGTGATATATTAAACTGTCAATATCATTTTCTTGCCTAGTAAATATTAGATCTAGCAATGAAGGTACATCGAGTCCTCTTTTTCTGGTGGTTTCCCTCATATGTAGCGTTAGGAAAAACTCTTGCACGAGATCCAGGAGCTTTTGGTCCCAACAGCTTTCTTGGCTAATTATATCTAGAGTATTCCAATTTATATTTGTATTAAAATCTCCAGTTAGTATAATTCTTTCCGATTTCTCTTCCATTTTATGTAGTAATGATCTTAAACTCTGAACTGTACTCTCTGCCAGGTCCTCATATTCGTCTCTTCCCCATGTGTTTGATCTGGGTGGCATGTACAAATTGGCTACAATTACTTTCCCTTCAGATGTGTTGATCTCTACTGCAATCAGTTCTACTTGTGATGGTATATCTAGTTTTGTTTCCTTGACTTTTAGATTTTTCTTAGTTAATATTATAATTCCTCCTCCTTTTTTTAAATTTCTGTCTCTTCTCCATATATTGTATTCCTCTAAGTTTAGTATGTCATTGCATATCCTTGGTGTTAATTTTGTTTCAATTAGGCATATTATTTGTGGTTCATTTTCTCTGACGTAATCATTCATCTCTAGTAATTTAGATACCATTCCATCCACACTTGAGTACATCAACTTTATCATCTTTTTTATATACTTGTCATGACATGGTTTTACAATCTTCCTCCTTTTTATTCCATCCTGTTTGTGTACCACTTTCGTACCCGCAATCCTATTACTTTGTAAAAAAATTTCTTCTCTTCTGATCTTCCCTCATTTTTTGTTTTTGCTTCCTCCCTTTTCTCTTTCAGTAATTCCAGTTCCTCTTGTGTTAGGCATCTTTTTATCCATACATTTTTGAACTCCTCTTTTTCCATAAGATTCTTTGCATTTTTTAGTATCTCCTCCACAGTGTTTACAGTCTGGAAAGTCACCTTTAAAGGTCTTGTCTTGCTTTTCTCGTATTTCCCTAACCTTTTGTGTTCCTCTATGTCTTTACTACAGATTTCCTCTGATACTTCTTTCAGTAAGCTCATTACATTTGCCATCTCCTCTTTGTCTCTTGTGATCTTGTTTTTTACTTCTTCCTCTTCTATACCAGTGATTACTATAGATTTGTTTATATCTACTGAATCTCTGACTAACTTTGGATTGTTTTGGATTATTCTTTTCACTTCCTTTTTAATGCTTTTTTC
Source organism: Coenobita brevimanus (assembly GCF_032717465.1). Classification (NCBI taxonomy): domain Eukaryota; kingdom Metazoa; phylum Arthropoda; class Malacostraca; order Decapoda; family Coenobitidae; genus Coenobita; species Coenobita brevimanus. The sequence goes on from NC_137022.1 coordinate 2,495,036, forward strand.
CTCCACCCTTGTTTCTAAGTCTTTCTTTACTTTCACCATTTCAGCATACGTCGTTTCCACATCATTTTTGTAGCTTTGCACAGCTTCATTCACCTGTGTTATCTTCTCCTCAATATCACTGCTCTGGTCCATAAGACTGCTTGCTTGTCTAATTGTCTCTGTGTCATTTTTGAACTCTTCCATAATACTCTCGTGATTGACTACTGTACTTGCCATTTCACTCATTTTCCTCCTAAGTGTACTCAATTCCACTATTAGTTTACATACGGTTGTGTCTTTCTTGTTGACCTCCCATCCTAGTTTTCTTATTTCTTCCTTTTGCAAGTGCATCTGCTTCTTTATTTCATCAATTTATTTTTGAAAGCCATTTCTAGTTTGTGTACGCGTTCAACCAGTCTATTATGAGTCTCCATTTCAACCAGTTCTTGGTAGAAATCACCATTTTTCTTTCTATCTTTATCCCTTTTCTTTTCCAAATTTGCTTTACCAAAGTATCTATCAATTTTGCAATACTAAAAGTACAGAGTATGTACTTACATTCCCCGTACTGCTGTAGTCTAAACAAACCTCAGCTGACTGAGCGCATCTTTTATCTTGGTTCTCTTTTCTGTTTGAACAAGTCTTGTTTAAACTTATTTTTTTTTCTCTTTTAATAATGAAAAATTATTTAGTCTAACCTGGTACAGAGCTTGACTCATATAAAGATACTAATTTAGGTAATGCCACTGGCCATGTTGGTTCGGTACGGAGCGCTGATGTCGCACGTCTGCCTCCTTTGACTCCCTCTGTGTGTGTGTGTGTGTGTGTTTGTTTGAAATCTATGCCTGTCTGGAGTGAAGAGGGCAACGTTTGTTTTGGTTGGCAAGGCAGTCATTCAGTTTTATCTAAATCAAAATCCCAGGGAGTATAGATGATACTGGAGCTGGCTTATTGACTGCTGAGATAGATAGATAGATAAATAGGCAGATAGATAGATAGGTAGACAGTATACCAAGGCATTCATGGTAATTACATTGGTTTTCCTTTTCCCTTTACAGAGGCTCTGAGGCTCTACCCCCCAGCGCTGTTCGTAGACCGGCTGTGTACTAAAGATTACAGGTGAGCACAGGTGTACATGGTGAACAGAAGGTGTACATGGTGAATAAGAGGTGTACATGGTGAACAAGAGGTGTACATGATGAACAAGAGGTGTAGATGGTGAACAAGAGGTGTACATGATGAACAAGAGGTGTAGATGGTGAACAAGAGGTTTACATGGTGAACAAGAGGTGTACATGGTGAACAAAAGGTGTACATGGTGAACAAAAGGTGTACATGGTGAACAAGAAGTGTACATGGTGAATAAGAGGTGCAGATGGTGAACAAGAGGTGCAGATGGTGAACAAGAGGTGTACATGGTGAACAAGACGTGTAGCAGTTGTAGCAGTAGTAGTAGATAGACAGATAGATAGAATGATAGATAGACCTGTAGACAGGTAGACAGACAGACAGGTATATAGTTCGTTCGTTCGTTCGTTTTTAAAGGCTCCAACATGCTTGCATGTGTCGGCCTTGGTCACATAATGGCGGCTCTCCACGCTGCACGATCCATTGCAGCCTCCCTGTTCAGTCCCTTAACCCTAAGGTCACACTTAATGACCTCGTCCCATGTCTTTCTCGGTCTACCCCTCATAACCCCACCCCCAATATTAACACTTCTCACCTTCCTCACCCAATTATCATCCCCCATCCTCTCCACATGTCCAAACCACCTCAATCTACCTCTCCTCATCACAACACCAATACACTCCAGTCCCATCCTACCTCTCAACTCTTCCAGGTGTATTCGTTTACCTTTCCCCTCACCTTTCCTCCAGCATCCCCTGAAAGAGTAGTAGTAGTAGTAGTAGTAGTAGACAGACAGGTAGATAGACAGACAGACAGACAGATGATAGATAGACATGTAGATAAAACCTTTCCACTCACCTTTCCACCAGCGTCCCCGGAACTAATTTACACCTGAAGAGGGGGAGATAGATAGACAGACAGATAGACAGGTGATAGATAGGCGTGTATAAACTGTAGGTAGACAGAAAGATAGATAGAGAGACAGATAGACAGGTGATAGATAGGCGTGTATATACTGTAGGTAGACAGAAAAATAGATAGATAGATAAACAGATACACAGGCGTATTCATTTACCTTTCCCCCAGCATTCCAGGCACCAACTTACTCTTGAAGAAGGGTGACCTGGTTCAGATTCCGGTCTGGAGTCTTCACCATGACCCCCGCTACTGGCCTGATCCCAAGCACTTCCGGCCTGACCGCTTCCTGCCGGAGAACAAGGTCAACATCAAGAGTTACACCCACATGCCCTTTGGGATGGGGCCACGGAACTGTCTAGGTGAGGTCATGTGAGGTCAGAAAAGGTCATGGGGGCAAATTAGGACATGGGGACAGAATAGGACATGGGGTCAGAATAGGACATGGGGTCAGATTAGGCTATGGGGTCAGCTTAGGACATGGGGTCAGAATAGGACATGGGGTCAGAATAGGATTTGGGGACAGAATGGGACATGGGGTCAGAATAGGACATGGGGACAGAATGGGACATGGGGTCAGAATAGGACATGGGGTCAGATTGGGACATGGGGTCAGAATAGGACATTGGGACAGAATAGGACATGGGGACAGAATGGGACATGGGGACAGAATGGGACATGGGGTCAGAATAGGACATGGGGTCAGAATAGGACATGGGGACAGAATAGGACATGGGGTCAGAATAGGACATGGGTCAGAATAGGACATGGGGTCAGAATGGGACATGGGGCCAGAATAGGACATGGGGTCAGAATGGGACATGGGGCCAAAATAGGACATGGGGTCAGAATAGGACATTGGGTCAGAATAGAACATGGGGTCAGAATAGGACATGGGGTCAGAATAGGACATGGAATCAGAATAGGACATGGGGTCAGAATAGGACATGGGGTCAGAATAGGACATGGGGTCAGAATAAGACATGGGTCAGAATAGGACATGGGGTCAGAATAGGACATGGGGGCAGAATAGGACATGGGGACACGGACATGGCTTCCCTGTGTCCTTTTTACTCTAACTTTGCCTCAGTGCTATACCCCTGTCACTTCAACTTGACTTAAAATCGCCATCTCTCCATCTTGAATGCTGAGTTGTGGCAAGATATTCTTTTTATCTATCTATCTATTGCCAGACGCCTTAATCCCGTGTGATGTGGCCACAAACAAATCGTCTCCATGTCGCCTTGTCCCTCGCCATATCGCTACCCTTTCCCCATCTCACACCAGACTGACTGACAGATACACAAATGGACAATTATGTACCATTTAAGACAGAAAAAATTGTGGCTGTTTTGAAGGAAGGAAAGGGAATCGTAAACGTGCTCTGGATTTACACCTCCGTCTTCTCCTCAGCTGAGATCCCCTAACACAGCTTTCTTGGCGATTTAGTTTTCTTGTTACAGCTTACCACTGTTTTGTTCGTTACTTATTTGCATTTTACTTATACTGATTGCATTGTTGACATAAGCGGCATATTATTATTATTATTATTATTATTATTATTATTATCATCATCATCATCATCATCATCATCACCATCATTATTATTAGTGGTAGGTGGTGGCGACCATCATCCACTCACTTGATGTAGTGCTATCTATTACTTCCTTAGCCTTTATCATTCTTTTTCTGTGCCTGCCCTCCTCTCTTCCTATTTCTCCCATCTTTCCTGTCGCTTCTTACTGCTTTTCTTTCCTTTACAGGTGGCTTTACATTGAGTGACAGGCCATATGGTTTCCTGTAAGCCAAGAAACCATTTACAACGCTGGGTGGTAACCATATAACCAAATCATACGTGATCGTTACGTGTCAACAAGTGGGTTGGTGGAGGGTTAGTGCCCCTCCCCGTAAAACAAATAACTCAAAGTCAAATGGCCACCCCTTACGGGATTATGGCGTCTGGCAATAGGTAGATAGATAGAATTATCATCAACTTCTTTCCCACATAAGGAAGGGACGAGGTAGGGTCCAGAGAGCAAAGAAAGCGAAGGCAAATGGAACACTCATTCATCATCCAAGCCCCTGGAGTCCTGTCACAGACGCATATCAGTTCCTAATTACACGGCATTTCTTCCCCAGCCATGCGGTTCGCCCTGATGGAGACCAAAGTAGCCGTGGCCAAGCTGATCCTGGCAGCTGACCTCAGGATACCGCCAGGACACGAGGATATCAAGCTGGAAAACTCACCCTTCCTGCAGAGGCCAAAGGAGGGCGTCCACATCCTCCTCACGCCCCGCAAACACGAATGAGACACGTACGGCGCTAGTCCAGTACGTTCGGGAAGCCTACCAACACCTCTTCATTACCGATTTATTTCTGATTCTGCTCCGCTCTTGTGTGTTATTCAGGAAGCTTACTAACACCTCTTCCTTACCGATTTATTTCTGGTTCTGCTCCATTACTATATTCTTGTGTGTTATTCAGGAAGCTTACTAACACTCTTCCTTACCGATTTATTTCTGGTTCTGCTCCGTTGCTATATTCTTGTGTGTTATTCAGGTATGCAGAGGTTTGATTCTGCCTTCAGTAACCCCTACACTATTAGACGTCTCCAAGGAACTAAAAATTCTGTTGTCTGTTGGTAGGAGTTGAATCCAATATACTCTCTTAGATGGAAGTTACATTTAGTTAGTGGATGTTATGGGGAAAGGTTCTAGTGCTATCCTTGTCTTAAGCATTTTACTCCAGTCACTACTTTTTTATTTCATCCTTGCTCTCCCCATATATTATTAAAAGAGAAATTTCTTGTTGTAAATCGAAGTCTGCCTGGCAAGAAATGCACACCGACTGCACGTAAATGACTGCCCTTTTGCTGTTTGTCTCAGGTACCATACAGCCTTCACGTTGGGTCTGTGTTTTTGTGTTATATGTGTTCTTCAGTGCTGCATGTGTGTTATATTGTGTGGGTCTATTTCACAAGCTGGGCACTTTTCATCTAAGCTGGTAACTGAGGAAGACTGGGTGATTTCAATGAGCTAAGCCTGACTGGGTACACTCGACCAGCACTATTTACGGATACCTCTGATGGGTGGATGCCTGGAGGGAGGGACTTGTAACACTATACTCCATTTCACCGACTCTGGCACCATCAGTGATGTCCTCAACACCTGTAGCATTGATAAGGGTCTCCAGTAGAGGATATACCTTTTTGTATTGTCTTTTCTATTGGTTCTCAAGGTAATAAGTACAAGTTCACTTAGTGCAAATGATTTATATGAACACTATAGGCGTTGAGGACATCACTGATGGTGCCAGACTTGGTGAAATGGAGTATAGTGTTGTGAATGAGGTGTTGTATTGCCTACTGTGCGTAATGAGTGTGTAGGTGTTTCATCATAAGTGTCTGGGGATGTTATTGCAGAGGATCTAGTAATGTTTATGTGGTTACTGTGTCATGTACCTAGTTGTACTGTGTTGCTCACTCATATACTGTAATGATAGTGTTGTATTACCACAGACTACCGTGTATTAATGTGTGACTTAAGATATTCTCTATCAGGGAAGAATTCAGGTTCAATGTGTGAGCTGTGGGAGTGGTTTTAGTGCAGTCAGTCATGATGTATAAAGTGTTGTTCTGTATGCCTTGTAAAGAATTATAGAGGGTGTTAGGACATCACTGGTCTAATAAACTAAATGTATTGTAAGGAGTGTTTATCTTTATTACCCAAAGGCTGTTCCCATAAGTGTGCAGAGTCTAAGGGTGCACTGACTTTTGATGTCTTGTATATCGTCCCTGAAGGTGAGTCTAGTGTCATATGTCACTTCAAGGGTCTTAGAGGAGGGCACGTGTGAGGACAGGGAAGCTAGGACAGAGGAGCGGCTGGACAGGGGTGTGAGGACAGGGGAGCTAGGACAGGGGAGTGAGGACAGGGGAGTATCTGGACAGGGGAATGAGAGCAGGGAAGTGTCTGTGTCTGGACAGGGGAGTGTTTGGGTTCGTGTGTCACTTTAAGGATCTTAGAGGAGGGTAAGTGTGACGACAGGGGAGTGAGGACAGGGGAGAGTCTGGACAGGGGAGTGTTTGGGTTCGTGTGTCACTTTAAGGGTCTTAGTGGAGGGTAAGTGTGAGGACAGGGCAGCGTCTGGACAGGGGAGCGAGGACACAGGAGTGTTTGGGTTCGTGTGTCACTTTGAGGGTCTCAGTGGAGGGTAAGTGTGAGGACAGGGCAGCGTCTGGGTTCATGTTGGCTGCTGGTGATGAGCGTGGGGTGGAGATTTTGACGAGCAATTTTCAGTCTGTCCTCTACCCATGTCTGAAGTGTGTTAAGGTGGTCATGTTGCAGTGTGCAGGCTGTGTCTACGATGTGGTGTGAGGTTGCAATGGTAAAGCCACCTGCACGAGAGACAATGTGTGTGGGTGGTGGGGGTACATACTGATTCAGATATCATGCACAAATTTTGTTACACAGCCACTAAGTATTTGAATATTGCACAGCATTTTTCCAAGCACCACCAAAGCTTTGTTGAATATATTTCTGTGGTAGTAATCCAAGTGAAACATGTAAATATAGTGTTTTGTATTATATAACAATTACATCACTTTTCACACAGCATTTATTATTGTATTAACATTTACAAAATACCTTGAAAACTGTCCAAAATACTTTCACTATTATCACAAAATTCAATAAATATTTTTGCTTCATTCACTTCTCATGTATTTGATATTTCACTGCCCACCTACTGTGATGCCAATAAGCCGGATAGTAAAGACAGCAAGGTTGACAGACACAAATTTCCTCTCTAATCGCTTGAGGGTGACGTGGCAGTAACTGAGAAGTGAGAGTGACACAACTGCGTCCACCAAAAAGGAACATTCGGTTTAAAACACTGACACAGACAAAACAGACAGTTATATTCCCTGGGGGGCTGCTCTTTCCCCATCTAAATGTACACATATATATTGCCCAATGCAGAGGGTTAATTCTAAATTGAAAACCTGTGGAGAGTGTCAGGATACCAAGCGTAGGACAAGAGCGTCAAAAAGTACCTGCAAATTAGCCATCTTTATATTTTGAAACAACAGATCATGAAAACCATCTCTAGTAAAAGTTGCAAAAATCTGTCATTGATATATATACAATTTGTCAGCCATCGTGACAGGAAGAACTTCAATTCACCATCACCCACACTGCAGTAGGTCGGGGCGAGTAGATTTGAACAGAACATCATGATTATGTGACAGCCACGCATCATTTAGTGCTGCAGTGGTGAGGTGGGTGTGAAATACTCTTTTGTGGTAGGTGGTGGCGGCTATCATCCACTCACTTGATGTAGTGCTGCCTACATCTTCCTTCACCTTTATCATTCTTTTTCTTTGTCTGCCCTCTTCTCTTCCTATTTCTCCCATCTTTACTGTCACTTTTTATTAATCTTCTTTCTTTTTCGGGTGGGTTTACATTGAGTGACAAGCCTAATGGTTTTCTGTAAGCTAGGAAACCATTTACAACGCTGGGTGGTAACCATACAACCAACCCATACGTGTTCCCAACGTGTCAACACGTGGACTGGCGCAGGGTTAATTCTCCTCCCAGTAAAACAACTAAAAGACAAACGGCCACCCCTTATGGGATTATGGCGTCTGGCTATGGAAAGACAGAAAGACAGAAATACTCAGTTTATTCAGAAAGATTTAATCTCAGAAAAGAAAAAAATATTGCATAAACGGTCATCGTGAAATCATCAGTCAAGTAGTTTTATTTATTTTGGAGCTGTTGTGCATGTTTGGCAATTTTAGGTCAATCAGTCCAGGATCCAACATACAAAGTCGTGGCAACAAACACTGGTAACTAGAATGAGAACAAAACTAAGAAGAAACAAAGGAAAACCAAAAATTTTCCCTTTCCAAAATGTAAAAAATGAATCACTGAATTGATGGAGTTAAGTTGCATATGTGTGTTTCTTTGATTGGTTAGTACATTTCATCAGCAGAGGTTTGGGTGATATCCTTGTCTTAGGCGCTTGTGTGTGTGTTTATGAGCAGTTACATATTATTACGCGCAAGCGAAGCGAGCAAGCATAGAGAAGCGATGTTCAGGCTACTATACGTTCAGCTGAGAAATGAGCGGCCTGACGCGACCCTGCCCAACCCAACACGACACAGCCCAACAGCGATGGTTTTCAGAGGCTAATAACTTTTCTATTATGTGGGATAGAGACGAGATTCTTTCAGCAGGGAGCAGATGCATTCAGTTTCGTTTTTAGCAATATGTTTTCTCATGAGACCAGAGAAGCTTCTTGAAATCTCAGCTTTCCATGGGAATGTACCGAGGGCTTCAGTTGACATGCTCCACTATGAAAGATTTCTTGTTGTAACACTATGTTTTCTTGCATGAATTCTAACAATTAGATACCTGATATTTTGCTCATAATTTTACATGAACGTTTTTTCTATGTTTAGGAGGTGAAATCAGCTGGGGTAATTGCCCTATTTCTGGGTTTTATCATTCGATCAATAGCCAAGAGTTTACCGACATAGTTCATTGACACGGCAAGTTGGGAACAGAGAACTGAACATTGCGCGTGTGGTAAATGCTACGGAACCTCACTACATGCACACCCAGAGAGAAAACATTAGACACAAAATTTAAACTCAATTATTCTTCTGTTATTGTTCAACTACCACTCAAGAAATTTTGAAAGTTTACAAGATGAACTTATAATGATAGACATATGTACAAAAGCTCGCTTGCTTGTCACGCCTCAGGAAACGCACTTTACTGGTAGGGTAAGGGCCAGATGCTAGCTTTATCTTACTTCTGTATCTTTATAAATAGGTACCAGATATCTCAAGGAAATTACGGTGCTATCCTTGTCTCAGTCGTTTTTGTTTGTGAAGTGGGTAATATATTTCGAGTAACAAGTGATGTCTCTTTACACTGCACCTCTCCTGCCTCCTCAGCCTCCACCTGAACCTTCTTACCAGCCTCCTTTCCATCATGGTTAATGTCGACAAGGGTTAATATAGACCCTTGATAGTGACCAGCGGTGGATTTTCATACTCCACCTTTCCCCTCCTCCTCAGCTTCCACCTCCACTTACACCTCCACCTGCGTCTCCTCCTCAGCTTCCACCTCCACTTACACCTCCACCTGCACCTCCTCCTCAGCTTCCACCTCCACTTACACCTCCACCTGCACCTCCTCCTCAGCTTCCACCTCCACTTACACCTCCACCTGCACCTCCTCCTCAGTCGCCTCCTCATGATGGTTAAGTTCTACGTGGATCAGTTAATAGAGGTCTTCGAGGGTGACCATTGACGGCTTTTCATACTCCGCCTCGCCTTCCCGCTCAGCCGTCATCTCCATCTGCACCGCCTCCTCAGCCTCCTCCTCGTCCTGGTTCAGTTCTACGTGGTTAGGCAGGTTCTCGAGTGATGTCTTGTTCTCTCTCCCATTGAGGAGGATCGGGAAGCGCCTCTCCAAGCCCACGCCATACCCGACACTCTGGCCTCGCAACAACCTGGGGAGAAACGAACCTAAAACTTTTACTCTAACTTTATCAGGATTTTCGCCCTTTCGCAGCTTACTTCACGTAGATAAGGATCAAGAAAAGACTATATCCTTATTACACTTCCTCGTGACTAGCACCATAATATAATGTTAATCTAGGGGTACATCTCAGGATTCAAGATCGAGAGATGGCAATTTTGGACCAAGTTAAAGTAGAAAGAGTATAACGTATTTGCCAGATACACAGGTCTGGGTAACAATTAACTATTGTTCCTAGATCGGTTTCTTTACTGTAATTTTGTCACTTTGATATTCTCTTTGATGTATCTCCGAAGCTAACTTGCCTCTGTAGCTGTTTGAGTGAAGACAAGCAAAAAAGTCACCATAACCTTAAACTTGGCAACTAATATCAATGATCAATTTGTTTCTCGCATCTTGTCACCTCAGTATTCACTCCAGTTTGAATGAAGAGCGTCTGGTAGCTGTCTGGGTAAAGGCAAACGTATATACAAACCATCTTATACAGGACTGAAGGTTAGGAAGACCGTTAAATACGTTACCTCGCCCCCAGCACAGCGCCCACCACCACCACCACGAACAACACGCCGCCCAGTGCCCACGCGCCCGTCGTGTTGACAATCAGAGCCAGTGGGTGTTCTGGGGTGATGATCAGGAAAATCTAGAAAGAGGAATAGATGAAGAACAAAGGTGTTTAGTTTAGGTACACTCACGAGCCACGGTTTCTGCTCACCCGTTGATAATTACACCACTGTTTGGAAGGAAGTCTGTCTATCTATTGACAGACGCCTTAATCCCTTATACGGGGTGGCCACAAACAACTCGCCTCCACGTCACCCTGTCCCCAGCCATTTCACTGCCCTGCTCCCAATTCACACCCTCCTCTCTCATGTACCTCTCCACTCCATCCCTCCATCTCATCCTTGGCCTTCCCCTCCCTCTCTCCCTCTTCACCTCGCTCACATACACTCTTCTCGTCAGTCTCTCACTCTCTATCCTCTCCACATGGCTAGAATTTCTCTCGAGCTGAAGCAGGCACGGAAAAGAATGAAGGATAGTCAAACATACTGAAAAAATAATGGAAAATATAGTCTACTCTGCTGGCACATACAGGAGGGTAATGTCACGTGAACATTAGGCACAGAACTGCTGGGCTGCGGTTGTCTGTGATCTGGAGTGCAGCGAAAAACAATGCAAGTCTGAAATATTTAATTCAAGAATGAAAATATTTAGCTGAGGATCAGAAGCACGAGACTTATTTGTTAATGCGTCACTGAAAAAAAATAAAAAATACGTCTTTCATTTCTAAACAGTTATTTTCTGGGAATTTTAGTGAACGTTTTTTGAAAATTAAAACAGATGACGACTATGAAACTTGTCATCATAGATATTCACTAATTCCTTGAGAGAGAGAGAGAGAGAGAGAGAGAGAGAGAGAGAGAGAGAGAGAGAGAGAGAGAATTAGTAACACAAAACCGATTATTTCAGATTATCCCCCCCAGGTGAAGAATGACATGCGGTGAGGAATGACGTATTGTGGAATGGCGTGTGGTGTGGCATGTGGTGTTTTGTGGTGTGGTGTGGATTGGTATGGTGTGTTGTGGTATAGCAGGGTGCGTGATGGTGCGTGATGTGGTGTGGGGTGGATGGATATGATGTGATGTGTGGTAAGAACGGGCGAGTGGTGTGGTGCAGCGTGGTACGGAAGGGCGTGTGGTGTAGTAGGGCATGGTGTGGTGTGGTACGTACTTGTGGGTTGCCGCAGGAGGTGTGGAAGGGTGTGGTGGACTGGTTAAGCACGACATCAAGAGGACTGTCCACCAGGATCGTGTTGCTCTCAAGTGACGTCCGGTTGTGACACATGAACCCCTCCAGAGCGTCACCAGCCCAGGACCCGATCACGTTACGGTCAAAGTTCACTGGCCCCGTCACCTCCACCTGTAAGGCCAGATGGTTAAAACAGATGGCCGGCAGCTGGGTATGGTCACCTCTGTCTTTAATATCACCTCAAAGTACGAGATCTTTAAGCTGAAAGTGACTGTGGGAGCAAAAATGTAAATCACTTCCATCTGTAAACACAGCTTCGTAAAATAAACAGTTGGTAGTTTAAATAAAGCAGTCAGCTCATCCTACATGATAAAATACATAAAGGAGACTATATACTGCTGAAATAAAACACAGAATTATTGCTTTAAAACAGAAACCTTGATTTCCTGAGTTTTTTTTTCCTGATCTGAATGAAATAGTCTGACCGTAGCCTTTATGGAACGCAAATTTGTCATTCTCACCTGCAAGACGAAGTGAATGAAAGTGACGAAGATACAGGGCTTCAGTCTTTCTCACACTCAGTCTTTCACACACTCAGTCTTTCTCACACTCAGTCTTTCACACACTCAGTCTTTCACACACACAGTCTTTCACATACACAGTCTTTCACATACACAGTCTTTCTCACACTCAGTCTTTCACACACTCAGTCTTTCACACACACAGTCTTTCACACACACAGTCTTTCACACACTCAGTCTTTCACACACAGAGTCTTTCACACACTCAGTCTTTCGCACACACAGTCTTTCACACACACAGTCTTTCACACACTCAGTCTTTCACACACTCAGTCTTTCACACACACAGTCTTTCACACACACAGTCTTTCACACACTCAGTCTTTCACACACAGAATCTTTCACACACTCAGTCTTTCGCACACTCAGTCTTTCACACACACAGTCTTTCACACACTCAGTCTTTCACACACACAGTCTTTCACACACACAGTCTTTCACATACACAGTCTTTCACACACAGTCTTTCACATACACAATCTTTCACATACACAGTCTTTCACACACACAGTCTTTCACACACTCAGTCTTTCACACACACAGTCTTTCACACACTCAGTCTTTCACACACACAGTCTTTCACACACACAGTCTTTCACACACACAGTCTTTCACACACTCAGTCTTTCACACACACAGTCTTTCACACACACAGTCTTTCACATACACAGTCTTTCACACACACAGTCTTTCACATACACAATCTTTCACATACACAGTCTTTCACACACACAGTCTTTCACACACACAGTCTTTCACACACTCAGTCTTTCACACACACAGTCTTTCACACACTCAGTCTTTCACACACACAGTCTTTCACACACTCAGTCTTTCACACACACAGTCTTTCACACACTCAGTCTTTCACATACACAGTCTTTCACACACACAGTCTTTCACATACACAATCTTTCACATACACAGTCTTTCACACACACAGTCTTTCACACACACAGTCTTTCACACACTCAGTCTTTCACACACACAGTCTTTCACACACTCAGTCTTTCACATACACAGTCTTTCACACACACAGTCTTTCACACACTCAGTCTTTCACACACACAGTCTTTCACACACTCAGTCTTTCACATACACAGTCTTTCACACACACAGTCTTTCACACACTCAGTCTTTCACACACACAGTCTTTCACACACTCAGTCTTTCACACACACAGTCTTTCACACACTCAGTCTTTCACACACTCAGTTTTTTTTTGTGCACTGTCTTTCGCACATAGTTTTTTTTTTCGGACAATTTTTTCTCACACTCACTTTTCGCACTCAGTTTTTTGCGCACTCAAAAATTAACGCACTCAGTTCTTCACACACTCACTTTTTCACACTCAGTTTTTTGCGCACTCAGGTTTTCATGCACTCAGTTCTTCGCACACTCACTATTCTCACACCCAATTTTTACACACAGTTCCTCACGTATGCAGTCTGTCGCACACTTAGCTGTTCGCACACTCAAATTTTCTCACACACTGTCTTTCGCACACTTAAAAATTAGGTCAACAATAAGGTAATTGATAAGGTCATCAATAAGGTCATTAATAAGGTCATCAATAAGGTAATTAATCGTAACAATAAGGTCATCAATAAGGTCATTAATCTTAACAATAAGGTCATCAATAAGGTCATCAATCTTAACAATAAGGTCATCAATAAGGTCATCAATAAGGTCATCAATAAGGTCATCAAGAAGGTCATCAATAAGGTCATTAATCTTAACAATAAGGTCATCAATAAGGTCATCAATAAGGTCATCAATAAGGTCATCAACAAGATCATCAATAAGGTCATCAACAAGGTCATCAATGAGGTCATTAATCTTAACAATAAGGTCATCAATAAGGTCATCAACAAGGTCATCAATAAGGTCATTAATCTTAACAATAGGGTCATCAATAAGGTCATTAATCTTAACAAGGTCATCAGTAAGGTAATCAATCTCATCAACAAGGTCATCAATAAGGTCATTAATAAGGTCATCAATAAGGTCGTCATTAATAAGGTTATCAATAAGGTCATTAATCTTAACAATAAGGTCATCAATAAGGTCACCAATAAGGTCATGAATAAGGTCATCAATAAGGTCATCAATCTCAACAATAAGGTCATCAATAAGGTCATTAATCTTAACAATAAGGTCATCAATAAGGTCATCAATGAGGTCATTAATCTCAACAATAAGGTCATCAATAAGGTCATTAATCTTAACAATAAGGTCATCAATAAGGTCATCAATGAGGTCATTACTCATAACAATAAGGTCATCAATGAGGTCATTAATCTCAACAATAAGGTCATTAATAAGGTCATCAATAAGGTCATCAATGAGGTCATTAATCTCAACAATAAGGTCATTAATAAGGTCATCAATCTCATCAACAAGGTCATCAATAAGGTCAAAAGGACTCACACACACACTCACCTTGAACGCCCTTCGATCGAGCCTGCTAAAGACATTGTCCTTGATCGTCACCGCAATATCGCCGGCCGCCACCAGCCCCCCCGTCCCCACACGCCCCACGCGACACCCACGCACCTCAACGCTCTCCATGTCACTCTGCACAAGGCGATGAAGAGGGGCAAGATTGGCACTATCCTTGTCTTTACCGTCTTTGTCATCGTCATTGCTGCTGCTGCTGTCTTCATCGTCACCATTGTCATCATCATCATCATCGTCATTATTTTTATTATCGTTCTCATCATCATCATCATCATCATCATCATTATTATCATCATCATTATAGTTTCCATCATCATCATCATCATCATCATCACCATCATCATCATCATCATCATTATTATCGCCATCTTCATCATCATCATTATCATCAATCCCATTTAAGATGGAGTGGGAAGGAACAAAAACAACAACAACAACAACAACAACAACAACAGAGCTCCTGGTAAAAGTGACCCCATGTAACCATCCACTCATCGTACTAAGGAAGAAAAATAGTAAGCCTCCCTCCTCTCTATAAAGCAATCAACTCTTTTTCTCAGTCTTATTTTTCACCTAGAATAAAACCCGCCAATGCTCAGTCCAGCGCCTTAGTCTCTTCTTAACACCATTTCCTAAGCTACTTATTTTGCTTATTACACCTTACTGTCCTTCGTGTTAAATAAATACGTCTAATATCGCCATACACTGCATAGATAGAATGCAAAAGGGTAGTAACCCATAATAAATCGCTAAGGAAGAGGTGTTAGGGAGCTACCTTAACTGACGAGAATACTATCTATCTATCTATCTATTGCCAGACGACTCAATTGCGTAAGGGGTGGCCACAGACAAATCGCCTCCACGTCGCCCTCTCCCATGCCACTTCACTGCCCTGCTCCCAGCTCACACCCCACTCTCTCATATACCTCTCCACTCCATCCCTCCATCTCATCCTTGGTCTCCTCCTCCCTCTCCACTCCATCACTCCATCTCATCCTTGGCCTCCCCCTCCCTCTCCACTCCATCCCTCCATCTCATCCTTGGCCTCCCCCTCCCTCTCCACTCCATCCCTCCATCTCATCCTTGGCCTCCCCTTCCCTCTCCACTCCATCCCTCCATCTCATCCTTGGCCTCCCCCTCCCTCTCCGCTCCATCCCTCCATCTCATCCTCTTTGTGTGAAAATTCGGGAAGAGATTTTGAGAGAGTGAGTGAGGCTGCGTGTGTGAGTGTTGGGTGAGTGTTGCGTGTGAGTGTGGTGTATTGTGGGAGTGTTGAGAGACAGAAAGCATGCGAGTGTTGAGTTTGAGAGAGACGCTGAGGGAGGTTGAGTGTGAGTGTTGCATGCGTTGCGTGAGTGTTGAGAATGAAACTGAATGAGGTTGAGTGTGAGTGTTGCGTGAATGTTGAGAATGAGAGTGAAACTGAGTGAGGCTGAGTGCGGGAGTGTTGCGTGCGTTGCGTGTGTCGAAAATGAAGGTGAAACAATGAGGTTGAGTGTGACAGTGTTGCGTGAGTGTCGAGAGTGAGATTATTACAACTGGGGGTGGAACTGAGTGAGACTGAGTGTTGCGTGCGTTGCGTGTGGTGCTGAGTGCGTGCTGACCTGATGAGTGAGGTTGAAGGCCCCCGCTCCGACCGTAGTAAAGGTGGAATTAATTAGGCTGAGTCCATTCCAGGTGTGCACGTGACGCTTGCTGAGTGTGACGTAGCCTTCACTAGCCACAGACCCCTCCACCACACCCACCACACTCTTCTCCAGCACTATGTACCGCATCTGAGGGAGGAGAGATGGAGATTAATAACGCACAGATGAGAATAACAAACTACACAATGACAGAACAATAACACACACTACACAATAACACACACTACACAATAACACACACTACACAATAACACTACACAAAAACACACTACACAATAACACTACACAATAACACACACCACACAATAACACACTACACAGTAACACACACTACACAATAACACACTACACAATAACACACTACACAATAACACACACTACACAATAACACACTACACAATAACACACTACACAATAACACACACTACACAATAACACACACTACACAATAACACACACTACACAATAACACACTACACAATAACACACACTACACAATAACACACTACACAATAACACACACTACACAATAACACACTACACAATAACACACACTACACAATAACACACACTACACAATAACACACTACACAATAACACACACTACACAATAACACACACTACACAATAACACACACTACACAATAACACACACTACACAATAACACACTACACAATAACACACACTACACAATAACACACTACACAATAACACACTACACAATAACACACTACACAATAACACACTACACAATAACACACACTACACAATAACACACTACACAATAACACACTACACAATAACACACTACACAATAACACACACTACACAATAACACACTACACAATAACACACTACACAATAACACACACTACACAATAACACACACTACACAATAACACACACTACACAATAACACACTACACAATAACACACACTACACAATAACACACTACACAATAACACACACTACACAAAAACACACTACACAATAACACACACTACACAATAACACACTACACAATAACACACTACACAATAACACACTACACAATAACACACACTACACAATAACACACTACACAATAACACACTACACAATAACACACTACACAATAACACACACTACACAATAACACACACAATAACACACACAACGTTAATTTAAGGTAAGGATGACCACTCATTCTTCCCTGAGTAGCATTATGTGAGTAGTAAACCCTAACCACCCCTCCAATGGAAACCCTCACAGGCTTCACTCGTAAACCACTAGGCTACCAGGCGTCATTTAGTTACATGGTTACCACCCAGCGTAGTAGATGGTGTCCCGGGTACTGTATGAAAAATAAATCGCCAAGGAAGAGGAACTACGCTTTCTTCACTCTAACTTGGCCAAGATTTTCGTCCTTTTTACGTCGCTTATTCACAGAAATGACAATACTACGGCTCTACATTCTTTCCATAGCACTTCTTCGTGACTAGCATCGCATTAATCTATAGTTGCAACTCTGAATTTTAAAAAGATGACAATTTTTGGCCAAATTTGAGTAAAATGGATAGAGGAAGCCCGCTGAGTTAAGCTCCAAGTTAAGCTCTAAACGAATATCTAAGTTAAGCTCTAAGTTAAGGTCTAAGTTAAGCTCTAAGTAAAGCTCTAAGTAAAGGTCTAACTGAAGCTCTAAGTTAAGCTCTAAGTTAAGCTCTAAATTAAGCTCTAAGTTCAGCTCTAAGTAAAGTAAAGCCAGCTCTAAGTAAAGCTCTAAATGAAGCTCTAACTTAAGTAAAGCTCTAAGTTAGCCTCTAAGTTAAGCTGTATATTAAGCTTTAAACGAATCTATAAATTAAGCTCTATGTAAAGTAACGCTCTAAGTTCAGCTCTAAGTAAAGCTCTAAATGAAGCTCTAAGTAAAGCACTAAATAAAGCTCCAAGTTAAGCTCCAAATGAAGCTCCAAGTCAAGCTCTAAGTTAAGCTCTAATAAAGCTCAAAGTAAAGCTCTAAATGAAGCTCAAAGTAAAGCTCTAAATGAAGCTCTAAGTAAAGTGAAGCTCTAAATGAAGCTCTAAGTAAAGTAAAGCTCTAAATGAAGCTCTAAGTAAAGTAAAGCTCTAAATGAAGCTCCAAGTTAAGCTCTAAATTCAGCTCTAAGTAAAGCTCTAAACGCAGCTCTCCACAATAAAGTCTGCGGGATCTGCCACCCACCTGCTCAATCCTGTGTAAGAAACCCGCTCTGATGGTGTCCACGGAGCTATCTTTGATTCGAAAGCCTCCCCGGGTTCGATCACGCAGGAACTTAGACGGCACTGAGGTGATGTTACAGCTGACGATGCCCACACCTGCAGACATACACGCTGCACATCACCATACATCACCATACACCACCATACACCACCATACGTCACCATACATCACATTATTTTCTATCACCATACATCACATTATTTTCTATCATCCACCATACATCACCATACATCATCATACATCACAATACGTCACCAGACATCACCATACATCATCATACACCACCATACGTCACCATACATCACTATACATCACATATTAATTGTCTATCATCCACCATACATCACCATACATCACCATACATCACAATACGTCACCACACATCGCCATACATCACCATACATCATCATACAGCACCATACGTCACCATACATAATCATACATCACCATATATCACATTAATTTTCTATCATCCACCATACATTACCATACATCACCATACGTCACCATACATCACCATACATCGCCATGCATCACCATACATCACCATACATCATCATACATCACCATACACCACCATACGTCACCATACATTACGTCACCATACATCACTACACATTACATATTTCTATCATACACCACGCATCACATACATCACCATACAACACATACATCACCAAACATCACATACCTCACCATACATCACCACACATCACCATACATCACCATACACCACCATACGTCACCATACATTACGTCACCACACCACCATACATCACTATACATTACAATTCTTCACCATACATCACCATACATCATCATACATCACCATACGTCACCCCATACATCAACATACGTCACCATACATCACATACATCATACGTCACCATACATCGTCACCACACATCACCATACATTACATATTTCTATCATACACCATGCATCACATACATCACCATACATCACATACATCACCATACATCACATACATCACCATACGTCACCATACATCACCACACATCACCATACATCACCATACATTACATTACGTCACCACACATCACCATACATCACCACAAATCAGCATACATTACAATACGTCACCATACATTACCATACAACACCATACATCACCACACATTATCATACGTCACCATACATCATCATACATCACCATACATCACATACATCACCGTCCATAACATATATCACCATACATCACACACATCACATACATCACCATACATCACATACATCACCATATATCACATACACCACCATACATCACATACATCGCCATACATCACATACATCACCATACATCACACACACCACCATACATCACATACACCACCATACATCACCATACATCACATACATCACTATACATCACATACATCACATATTTTTATCACACTCCATACATCATCATACATCACATCCATCACATACATCACATATCTTCATCATCACATCACATACTTCTAACATACACGTGTATATCATTTCACCACACAGCCACATAATATCTATCTGTACTTAGCTATACTGATCTCTCTCTCTCTCTCTCTCTCTCTCTCTCTCTCTCTCTCTCACTCTCTCTCTCTCTCTCTCTCTCTCTCTCTCTCTCTCTCTCTCTCTCTCTCAAAATGGAAGATGTTGCGTGAAATATATTGATGTGATAACAACTTGAAGCACGAGAAGAGTTGTGAAGGAAAGACACTCCCACGCCCTTGCATGTGATATTTACATGTGATTTTTATATGTGATAGCAATATAATATGTACATGTGATATTTATATGTGATAGCAATATGAAACACACAACAAGGGAGAATGGGAAGGAAGGATATCTGACGCTCGCGGAGGAATGAGGTAAGCGGCAGGAAGGACAGTGTGCTGATAGGAGAATATTGTCGAACTTTTACTGTGCGATAATTTCAATTCTAAAGCCTAGATTCAAGCTCTTAAGATCAAATTCCCTCTCTTAGCTATGATTTGTTTACCTACGGAGGACAAAGAGGGAGCAGCATCTTCTCATGTCATTTGTTCTTCTAAAAACGAGTCTTTTAGTGCAGACAGTTGTGATTATTGCAGGAAAGACATGAAAATGCAGGTTCTTCTCGTGTCTCTCGCTGTTGCAGACAAAAATAAGAGGAAAACGGAAAGTAATTTAAAAATGCTAGTTTAGGCAGGGAGTTACGACATGATTTTAAATTGTTTATCTTGTGGCGGGATTTTCAAACATATTTACGATGGACTGCTCGTAGTAACTTAGATTTCTCTCTGTAGGAGGAGCTAGACATGGAAAAATTATGTACTCTCCTTATCCTGTTTTTCCTGTTAAAGCAAATGGACTCTCATTATTATTTTCCTCTCGTAATCATTCTACTTCTCTCATTCAAAAGGCGCAGTTTGTGTGTGTGTGTGTGTGTGTGTGTGTGTGTGTGTGTGTGTTGCGTGACTGGCAGGAAACACTGATTACTCTCTCGTTTTCCTCTCACTCTTGACAAAACATACCTCAGCCAAGATTTGAATTCTTACCAGCAAAAGTCTTGAAGGCGCTGAGTTTGGAGGGTGCCGTGGCTTCCGGCGTGGACTCTAGGGTGAGGTTGCCGCCGTGCCACACATCCAGCGCTGCAGAGGGGGCTTCGTGCCACGCCTGCATGAACGAGCTGGTTATGTGCACACTCGTTGCGTTGACCAGCCGTACATACGTGCTCGTCAGCGTTGTGTTTAGAAAGGGCGCCATCAGATCCCGCGTCAGTTGCACCGCCTGTAGGGTTAGGTTAGGTTACGTTGGGATGGGTTAGGTTAGGTTAGGTTAGGTTGGGTTTGGGTTAAGTTAGATTAGGTTGGGTTAGGTTGGGTTAAGTTGGCTGGGTTGGGTTGGGTTGGGTTAGGTTAGGTTGGGTTGGATTGGGTTGGGTAAGGTTAGGTTAAGTTGGGTTAGGTTAGATTAGGTTGGGTTAGGTTGGGTTGGGTTAGTTAGATTAGGTTAGGTTAGGTTGGGTTGGGTTGGGTTGGGTTAGATTGGGCTAGGTTAGGTTGGGTTAGGTTTGGGTTAGTTGTATGGCCTGTCGAGTTAATGTGTCTAAAACGTCAATTCTCAATCTAATGGGCAGTCAATTATTAGTTTTAAGTCATGAAAAAGAGCAGTTATAGTTTTTAGGATCGTAGGCTTAAACCTTAAATCACAAATGCAATGAAAGACCCTGGTTTTTGACGGTCATTTATGGAACGCCTGTGATTATTAGTTTTGGTTAGCCTGCATCCCACATTAGAGAGTGCAGTCAGCAACGGTACAGAAACACCAGACATATTCCTTCATCGTCACCTTCTTCAGAAATAATCGTCAAAAATGCAAGCCTGCACTCCACCTCCCGATTTCAAGTTTAAACATAGGAACGGTTAATTTACAGTTGAATAAAACCGCCTATTTACACCACATAATGAAGGTGCAAATATCCAATGTCTATTTTTTATCACTCTTAGCATTTCAAATCACGCAATGTACACAGTTAGAGAGCTACATTTGAAATCAGCTCTTTCTTCATATGCACGACTCTGGGTATACGCTTAACACCCCGTTCCATGAGGCCCAGCAGTCCTCCTCCGTACTGTGCACTTCCTCATGTCACCACTTCGGCGCTAACACCTACCGTCCATATTGAATACACGCTAGGGCTGTCTCATACAGGACTGGTGTACTGGTATTAGCGGGGGTGTTTTTACATGTCGGCGGGTCTTTGGTACATCAGTAAAGTGTGTTTCAGCGAATTCAAATAATTTAAACTGTCCCCGACCCTAATGGAGACTCGAACCCGCGTCCGCTGGAATAGTAAGCCACCCCTCTACCGACTGGGCCACCGCCTCCCCCGAATCACGTATTATTAAACATTACTTTCACTGCCTCCAGATAAGGGTCCCGAGACACTTCTGCTTCTATCCCAGTGCAATGACATCTATCCAGTGCTGACGTCATCCCGGGGGCGAGTTTAGGACAAGTGACATCAGCGTGAGGTCAGGGGGCCGTGTGACGTCACTACCCCCCCCTCCCTCTGCTTACAGCCGCTGTCAACACGAACTTCAAACCGAGGGTGCATAAGTGTGAGCAAGGCTTTGATTACTGAGTGGCATTTTTGTAACAACTGTAATTCTTGGATGTGCTAAACCTACACCCCACATTACAGGGTGTGACAGAAAGCTAACACATTACAGAAAGCTAACACATTACAGAAAGCTAACACATTATAGAAAGCTAACACATTACAGAAAGCTAACACATTATAGAAAGCTAACACATTACAGAAAGCTAACACATTACAGAAAGCTAACACAGACAGAAAGCTAACACAGACAGAAAGCTAACACATTACAGAAAGCTAACAGACAGAAAGCTAACACATTACAGAAAGCTAACACATTATAGAAAGCTAACACATTACAGAAAGCTAACACAAACAGAAAGCTAACACATTACAGAAAGCTAACACATTACAGAAAGCTAACACAGACAGAAAGCTAACACAGACAGAAAGCTAACACATCACAGAAAGCTAACAGACAGAAAGCTAACATAGACAGAAAGCTAACACATTACAGAAAGCTAACACAGACAGAAAGCTAACACAGACAGAAAGCTAACACAGACAGAAAGCTAACACATTACAGAAAGCTAACACATTACAGAAAGCTAACACAGACAGAAAGCTAACACAGACAGAAAGCTAACACATTACAGAAAGCTAACACATTACAGAAAGCTAACACATTACAGAAAGCTAACACATTACAGAAAGCTAACAGACAGAAAGCAAACACAGACAGAAAGCTAACACAGACAGAAAGCTAACACAGACAGAAAGCTAACACATTACAGAAAGCTAACACAGACAGAAAGCTAACACATTACAGAAAGCTAACACAGACAGAAAGCTAACACATTACAGAAAGCTAACACATTATAGAAAGCTAACACATTACAGAAAGCTAACACATTACAGAAAGCTAACACATTACAGAAAGCTAACACATTATAGAAAGCTAACACATTACAGAAAGCTAACACATTACAGAAAGCTAACACATTACAGAAAGCTAACACATTACAGAAAGCTAACACATTACAGAAAGCTAACACATTATAGAAAGCTAACACATTACAGAAAGCTAACACATTACAGAAAGCTAACACAGACAGAAAGCTAACACATCACAGAAAGCTAACACATTACAGAAAGCTAACACATTACAGAAAGCTAACACATTATAGAAAGCTAACACATTACAGAAAGCTAACACATTACAGAAAGCTAACACAGACAGAAAGCTAACACAGACAGAAAGCTAACACAGACAGAAAGCTAACACATTACAGAAAGCTAACACATTACAGAAAGCTAACACAGACAGAAAGCTAACACATTACAGAAAGCTAACACATTACAGAAAGCTAACACATTACAGAAAGCTAACACATTACAGAAAGCTAACACAGACAGAAAGCTAACACATCACAGAAAGCTAACACATTACAGAAAGCTAACACATTACAGAAAGCTAACACATTACAGAAAGCTAACATATTACAGAAAACTAACACATTACAGAAAGCTAACACAGACAGAAAGCTAACACATTACAGAAAGCTAACACATTACAGAAAGCTAACACATTACAGAAAGCTAACACATTATAGAAAGCTAACACAGACAGAAAGCTAACACATTACAGAAAGCTAACACAGACAGAAAGCTAACACAGACAGAAAGCTAACACATTACAGAAAGCTAACACAGACAGAAAGCTAACACATTACAGAAAGCTAACACATTACAGAAAGCTAACACATTACAGAAAGCTAACACATTACAGAAAGCTAACACATCACAGAAAGCTAACACATCACAGAAAGCTAACACATTACAGAAAGCTAACACATTACAGAAAGCTAACATATTACAGAAAGCTAACACATTACAGAAAGCTAACACAGACAGAAAGCTAACACATTACAGAAAGCTAACACATTACAGAAAGCTAACACATTATAGAAAGCTAACACATTACAGAAAGCTAACACATTACAGAAAGCTAACACATTACAGAAAGCTAACACAGACAGAAAGCTAACGCATCACAAGCGTAGACAGAAAGCTAACACAGAGAGGTAACACATTCCTATCACCAACTTATGCTTTGAATTTGTCATTGAAAAAACGGGGACTTTAATCACACCTTTGCGTTCCCGGTTTTAATTAGACAACGCTACAGGTGTGGAGACCGTAACACCTCTTCCTTGGCGATTTATTTCCTATTATAAGTATGTTTTTTTCCTTCTAATTGATGCAAACTCTATTAGTATTAAAATTATGGAAATACTGTATAAGAAAAAATTAACGTGCAATATACAAAATAAATCACTTAGGAAGACGCGTTAGGAAGCATGTGCCAAAGAGAATATGGCCAGTAAAGTCATTGCCAGGACCTTCCTTAACTCTTTCTCTTCAGCGATTCATTTTGCATTTTATTTATACCCTCTTAACATGAGCATATGTTTATATCAATAACGTAATGTATTATTGGTGACGTGAGGTGCTAACCCCCCCCCCTCACTCCTATCACCATCTCGTCCTCTACCGTTGCGTGAGATTCAGCCTGTGTGTGTGTGTGTGTGTGTGTGTGTGTGTGTGTGTGTGTGTGTGTGTGTGTGTGATTTTTTGGAGAGTCAGCCCCTCACCAAATCAAAAATTCCCAAATCGCAATGAGAGGTAATGAGAAGTAGATGAGGCTTTGATATCTTAGTACATGTTCTGAAATCGACTCTCATCCGTAATGCAATATTTGGGGAGCGACACCCCCAGCCCCCCCTCCCAAAAGTACAAGCGGTCAGGAATAGGGGAAAGTGAGCACATGGAAATCAGCGAAATCAGCATACATCTCGCTGGCTTCAGTATGCATTTTTCATTATTATTATTGTTATTATCATTATCCATCATCCAATCCTACGTTGCCCCTACGCTTCTCATGGGGCAACGTAGGATTGGATGATGGATGGATGGATGGATCATTATTTATTTATTTATATATTACGATGGAGAAGGAGGAAGATTACAAAAAGGTTTAGTAATAAGACCAAAGCCAGTAACACCCACCACTCACCTCGTAGCCTCCAAAATCACACTTGATGGTAAGTTTGGACCGCTGCTTCGAACAGCTGCAGTAGGACGCCATGGTCGAGTTCTTTGGTGCAATCTGGGGGCATTTCACCACCACCAAGGCCTCGCCACACACCGCCACCGCCACCGCCACCGCCAACACGAGCAGCAGATGACGGCGACCCCTTCCACCTCCACTGTAACTCCTCCTCCCTCTTCTCCAGCCCGCCATTTCCCCGACAACCGATCCGAAGCGTACCGAACCGAAGCGGGTCGAACCACCAGCCATGCCCAAACACCCCGCTCTTCTCTCTTGCCCACTCTCTCCTCTCTTTGTCTCTCTCTCACTTCTCCTGACCTACTGTCTTATCCCGCAGCACTTTTCTCTTAAGCCCTTAACCTTTAATGTGATGGTGTCTCTGTTCCTCTTTTTCGAAACTAGCTGAGACACTTAAGCTCAGTTTAGAACCCCAACAACATGCCCTCCTTTCCCAACCTACTGTTCCACCACACCTCTGTCTTTAGCCTTCAGCCCTTCACTACAATAGCATCTTATTTTCACACCTTCAAGTGATCTGGTCTAATTAACCTAGCCTCGAGCCCCTGAAGGGTTTCTATAGGAGGGTGTGTTACCCTTTCTGATATTGTTCTTGTTACCGCTAGGCTATGATGCTTCTTAGCCTGCGAGGGACCACTAGCAGCGAAGGCAGTTCTGTCACGACCACTTTCACGCTTCTGTCTATCTATTGCCAGACGCCTTAATCCCGAAAGGGGTGGCCACAAACAAATCGCCTCCACCTTCACGCTTAACTCTTCTAATTTGGCCTCCAACACAAACTTAATCCCAGTCAAGAGGGACGAGATAAACCTAGCCTACCGTTCTCCAGTGCTAGGATTTTAAGATTTTTTCCCTCGACTCAAATTACGTTCTTATTCAAATCACGTTATGGTTTTAGGTAATGTCTTTCCTTTGGCTCCTTAGTTTCTTTCCTCTCTATGTCTGGTTCTTGTATTGATTCTTTTACGTCTGGTATTATGGCTGCTTGTTTTGTAAATACTGTTCTGGTTGTGATTCCTAGACTTGCTTTCTTCTTCTGTGAGTCCAGTTTGGGTTACGATTCTCTTTGTGTTATTACGATTCTGTCTGCGTTTCTTTGTATTTGTTTATTACGATGATGTTTGTGTTTAGCTGAATTTTAATGTGTGTGTGTGTGTGTGTTTTTTTTTGTGTGTGTGTGCCCAGTTTTGGTTATGATTAGCGTTTGTTTTGTTTTGTTTTTTCACGGCACACAGTCTTCACTAAAGACTCACCGGACGCCCCACAGGCCACCTAGTTCCCTGGCTACAGAAAATGCCAGATGAGGACCGACACGAAGGCCAGCAAGAACACAATAACGAAGAACATCCCGGGAGCACTGTACAATCAACCCTTCTACGTATCAATATTTGTTACCGTTATTGCAGCGTTATTGCCTTTCTACACCGTTATTGCAGCGTTACTGCCTCTCTCATTTCACGCTTTATCGAGTATTTTCTTCCCGCTCACGAAAGATGATGTTATTCGGAGTCACACGAGTCTGACAGGTTTTATATTTTCACCATTATTAACCCTCTCACGCTCGCGACAACTCCAGTACGTTATTCCCGCAACACTGAACGATAATATTCATCTGAGGGTGAGTCACAGGAGCCTGAGGGTGTTAATACCGCCACCATGAACTTTCCTTTGCTCTTGACGTGTGTGTGACGACTGAATTGAGCTCAGAGTGGAACATACGAGCCTGTTTAAAGTTTCCCTCAACGCCAGACGGTTTTAGCCAGCTGAGGGGGTTATGGGAGTCTGCTGGGCTATTTGAAACAGCAGGATAGTATTGGTGGGTGAAGGAATCAGTGGAGATGGAGCTACTGGGCACAAATCAGGGTTGCGTGGCGGTGACGGGCTGTGACAAGGAGACAGTGAGTGCCCCTGTACCGTCCATGTCCTTGCCTCACACACTCACACTCTCCTCTCTCGCACACCACACTGAATCGCCTCTAGGATGGACTTGAGGAAGCTTTCA